>NC_143388.1:66317880-66622184 GCF_980474605.1 Leiobunum rupestre
AATCCCGTAAGCCCAATTTTGTACATTGTCAGCAAGTGACAGTTTCGGGGAGTGAAATGCTTTTTCAATTGAAAAAAGTTTGCTCTGGTGTGAACCACTTTTTCTTTAACACCTTGAGAAGTACAAAAATATGCGACGAACACTTGGCAGTATTTGAAAGTTTAAAAGATGGTGAAATTGTTAGTACGAAATATAATTGTGTGAGTATAAATATTAGTACTCCAAATGTAGTTTGTGTTTTTGGAAATTATATGCCTGAATCTTCCGGTTTAAGTTCTGATAGAATTCTGTGATTTTATATAAAAAATAATTATTTATGTAAATATTAATTATGAAATATGTATAGTAGAAATGTTTATATAAAATTTGCATAATTGAGGACGTGTGAATATATAAAAATAGTAAACTTAAGGTTGTTTTTGTTTAATTCCCGATTTTTTTTAGGTATATGTTCATATTATAGCCGTCCTCAGGTTATCTATATAAAAACAAATGGTTGTATAAAAAAATGATAAGAAAGAATAATAAAATTGTTGATTTAAAACAGAATGTTTGAGTTTACATTTCTACATGGTTTTATTTTATTGTAATAAAGTCTTTAACACTTATGAATAGATAATTGTATAATTGATTTACACATTATTAGAGTTAGAAATTTAGTCTTAGCAATTTACACTTTGCCTGTTTCTTAGGCCCGAGGTTTGCTTTTAAAACATCAATGCAATTAAGTTAAAAATATAAACACAATACAACTAATTTAATTATTTTTAACTGAATTGAAAACCTTGATATATTTTTTTTAAAAACTGTGTTTTTATGTTATACAATTTCAAATGCAGGTATTGTGTACAGTACAGTACAAATGCATAATTTAATGAAGCAATTCTAATTTTAATACTTATATTTAATGAAATAGGAAAAATCTATTTCTAAAACCCTATTTTGTAACTCAAAAGGAACTTAAAGAAACTGGAAGAGTTTCACATGGAATTGGGATTAGTGAGCAGCCATTATCACGTTACAATGTGGTTTTTGTTATGGAACCAATGACAATAAACTTTAAACTTGGCTTACTTTGATAAAAAATGTCTCTTATTCCCCAAGAACATGTATATTTATCGAGAATGTACTAGCTCTATTGGACATTTTGGAGGAAGGGCTAACTAAAATCTATGCTTGTTTTACGAAATTAATTAGCGTATTTTTTTTAAAAAAAACATGTATTCTTAACAAATGCATTCATGTTAGGATATGATTTATGGAAAATGTACTTTCATGGCTTAGGGTTAGAAATTTAGTCTTAACTATTTACACTTTACAGGTTTTTAGGTCTAGCTTTAATTTTTTACGTATTGGAAAATGTATTTCAGCGTATTCTTATAAAAAAACAGTAAGCATCGAATATATTTCCGAATTAATTAATATTTTCATACAATAAACTATAAATTGGCTTATCTTTGATAAAAAAAACCGTCTCTTATTCCCAAGAACTGGTTTATTTTTCGAGAATGTGCTAGTGCGATTAGATCTAATGGTAGTAAGACGCCCTAACATTTATGCATAGGGGCTCGTGACGTACCGATTCTCACGTGACTCGTTCATTTTTCCGAGCGCGCGCGCGCGTACCATTGATAAGATAGCTGAACTTTGTTTTATTTGACGATACAATCGGAAAGGTTTGGGTAGAAATTCTGTCTTGTCCCATGTTACATTTTCAGCCTTTTGGAGCGTTCATTGTACATACAAAGTAAGAATTTTTCATGAATATTTATTGTATTAGACAGTATTTGAACTTTAAGGCATATTATACTTAGTATATCAAATTTAGGCTTACCAGGTAGGAATCTGAATTAGAGTTAAAAATTAAATTTAGTATTTTGCTTTTTTTTAGGCCAAGATTAGCGTAGAAAGTAATTTACTATTTTGTTTTTGTTGTAGAGTATATATTTTAGACAATTAAGTTATTGAAAAAGCGTTTAAAATGAGAATGGTATTTTGAAAACGTTTCTACCGTAAAATTGTAACTTTTTTCACTGTAGTTCGCAAAATGGTATTAATAGTATACTAAAAGTTTTCGTTATCTCAATAAAGAGTCTTAGCATTGGGAATAGTCATTGAAGGTCACGCTGAAAAGTAAGTTATAATAATAATAATAATAATAATAATCAGCTAGGCTATTTTATTATATTTAAAATGAAATTTTTAGGCATTCTTTTATATATATATATATTGGAAATGTATTAGACAGAAATTAGGCCTAGTACGGGTAAGATTAGCGTAGAAGTTAAGTTACTATCACGTGACTCGTCATTTTTCTGTGTACGCGCACGTTTAATAAGATAACTGAACTTTGAGCAATGGATTTTTTTCCACCGGTACTTAAGATATGCCGTCAGTGTAGTCATGGGATTTTTCACTCTTAATAAATACTTTAAAATGTAAAAAATAAGACTCATTATTGAAAAAAACATAACACTTAGCCATTTTTTAGCAATCTTCTACGTAACTCAATTTTCCAAGAGGATTGTTTTCCGTAAACATTTTCAAGTGAGAGCTCGATTTTGATATCGTCAACGTGGTATTTCCAAAACTCTCCTTCGAGTAGCAAAGGGTTTATTCAAATACTCAAGTGGGTTAATATGTGCCGTCAATCATTAGAGGCAGTTTAAACTGTCAGAGAGAGACAGCCAATAGAATTTGAGGGTTATTTGAAGTTTAGATCACGTGATGAATTATTCTCAACAAGATAGGAATAAATTAATTTTCCATGCGTCATTTCTCTACGGCGCATTGACGAGTAAAGACCTGCTGACGGATCGCTCAGTCTTTTCTACAGCTCGACAAAGGATTTCTACCCGTAAAGTAAGTAACTATTTTTTTCTTTGTAATACACTATATTTTTAGACATATTTAAAACAATTTGCATATTGAAAAAAGCGTTTATATTGAGAATTTTAGCGTAGAAATTTAACCATATTGATAAAATTAGGTTTTTAGTAGACTTAGGGGTAAATGTAGGCTTAGAGAATGTATCATTTGAAACTATAGAACGTATTTGGTCTAGATCAGCTATGGACATCGAAGTGTATCGACTTGAAACGTTTCGTCACTGGAAAAATCCGCACGTCACTAAGGAACAACTAGCGAAGGCTGGATTCTACTATATTGAGCGGGGCGATGAAGTACGATGTTACAAGTGCCATGGCGTATTAGAAGGATGGGAATCAGGAGACGTACCAGATTGGGAACATGCCAGATTCTTTCCACACTGTCCGTCGAGGGATAATTCACCATCGGAAAAAAAGTACATCTCGCTAGAATGGGACATTCCCCCGACGCCAAAAGCAACTACGGTCACTGACAAATGCATCTCACCTGTACCTGAAGAAGAAGAAGACGATACTGCTGCTAAACACTACAAATACGTGAGTTAGAACTTTTAATTAAATTAAGTTGCAGGAGATCGTTTCACCCCATTTAAATGCCTGTAAACTTAACTACTTTAATTTGTTTTAATTGTGTAATGTACAAGATAACCATCTAATGGAATATCTGATAGTACCTACTAACATGTAAAATAAAGTTCTAACATAAAAAATTAAATGTAAATAACTTGTTTTTATTGCCTAGAGATTAGAAATTATGGAGTTCGGAAGCGATAAGCAAACGGGTAAAATCTAATCTCCAGATATCTGCACCAGCAAAACTAATTTTGGAGAATGGGGAGGGTTGGAAGGGGGAAAGGAGCCAGTGAATGGGGGAAAAGAGTTTTATGTACTTCCGGTGAATGGGACCTGTGAATCGGGGTAGCAACGGGGGAAAGGAGCGGGTGAACGAGAGAGAGAGAGATATAAAGTATCCAGTGAATGGGGATAGCAATGGGGAAAAGGAGCTGGTGAACGAGAGATAAAGTATCCAGTGAATGGGGATGGGGGAAAGCAGGGATGTACCCAAAAATGGACCAAATGTACCCCAAAAACGACCAAAGTCACCATTTTCGGCCCTATGTACCCCATTTCGGACCAAATGTACCCCAAACTGGACCTTTTAGCTTTATTGTAATGTTAAACTCCCATAGAGATTCCCCTAAAAAGAATAATAAACTGGCGGTCCAATTTTGGGTACATTAATTATTTCGGAGAGATAAAACTAATTCTGGCAAACTGCTGCGATTTATAGCGAATGGGGAAAAAGCCAATTTCTAGCGATTGGGAGCGATAGTATGAGAGATAACAATTATGGTTGTTTTTATTGCCTAGAGATGGGGTAAAGCAGCTGGTGAACGAGAGAGAGAGAATCTGGTGATTAGAAATTCTGGTGATTAAGGGAGGAACGGGAGAGCGGGTGAACGAGAATCTGGTGATTAGAAATTCTGGTGATTAAGGGAGGAACGGGAGAGCGGGTGAACGAGAATCTGGTGATTAGAAATTCTGGTGATTGAGATGGGGGAGAGGCGCGGGTGAAAGGCGGGAGCTACAGCTTTGTGTCCTTCTGGTGATTGAGGGGGAGAGGCGCGGGTGAACGGCGGGAGGGAGCTACAGCTTTGTGTCCTTCTGGTGATTGAGAATGAAATTCTCAATCACCACCCCCCTCTCTACAATGTTTCTCGCGCGTCCTCATTAACGGTAATATAAAATTAACACATGATGCATTGTCATAATATTTATCAGCTTACACCCAAGGCACTACCTTAGGCCTAGCGACTTTAAATTCGACGTTTTAGGTTAATATATATAAAAAATTGTTAGCAACAACTTGTTAAACACAAACTTGATCTAAAGTATATATGGCAAATTTCCTAAAAATAACAGACATGGACACCCTTTTCAATACACAGAACCCGTTTAAATATGAATCATTAAAGATGGCTGCCAAAACACGTGAATTTCCAACCAAAATTACTAAGAGTTCATATAACAACCGTTAAAAGAGAGACCAGCCTCCAAACTTTACCCCGTTCTGTTAAGTCTTTTTTACCGCGCTTCCTAACGTTAAAACACAGCTTATAAAACTGTTTAATATTTATTACTTAAGACCACTTGTTGATTAACCCCAAAACGTTACCTAACGGTTATAAACAAATATACTGATTTAGCCGCCAAATGGCTAAGAGTTCAACCATATAACATCCACTAAAAGAGATCACTTGTTCGGGTCCATAATCCCAAAGACGCTTCCTAACCGTCGTCAGGTAATTAAACCATGCAAACTTTTATACTATTAAATAAAAACTTTACCCCCCTCCACTTGTTCATTGATCCTTTTCGCGCTTACATCATCATAAACGCATGTTAAATCCCCGCCAAAAATGCTAATGAGTTGTTAACCATATAGCTACCAGGTCAATTAGCTCTAACGTGTTATTATAAAGGTACAAACTTTACCCGTTTCCCCGCCAAAATCATGTCAAACATGTAATAGACCTATAGAGTTTAACCACTTGTTGATTTTTATACACGCGACGCTTACACTTTCCCGCCAAAAATTAATATTCAAACATATAATATAACTACTTGTGATCCTAAACACATGTTACTATCTAACAGGTCAATGACCCATAACGGTAATCCACCTAGTTAAACAATACCACGCTCATTAATATTCACCCTTTTTAAAACACTTGCTTACCTACTTGATTGACAGGTCAACTAATTAATTATTCAAAACACCTGTTAATCTCATTAATTATTCAGGTCACGCGCGCGTAGAATTCACATAAAGTTCAGTTAAATTCATTGCTGGTATTAGTTAATTTCCAAAAAATAGTGTGCACAATTGTGTCTATAATATATAGCTCCCATTAGTTTGTAGTCTTATAGACATACTTATTTTTTAAGTTATGGGAGAGTAAAAAATTAACTGGAATATGAGCGATGCATGAGACAAACCCCGCAATCATTTATTCTTTTTAGAAAATTAAATTTATCATATTCGAAGAATTTATCAAAAATTGGTATTTTATTGACCTCAATTAAGTACCAGAGTATTACGCATATGTTTCACGTAATTTGTTTTACTTTTACTATTTTTTAATATACCCCTATATTGTAGTTTCTTATAATGCAGTTAGGTTTTTAATAATGTATTAGTTTTATAAAATTCCAAATTATCTTAAATTTAGTTGAAAGTCTACAACTAGTCTGTAGGACTTCGAAATAATGATAAAACGTTTAGCTTGCTTTTTTTACGTGATCTTTATTTATTTATTTATTTATTTATAGTAATACATTTTTTGTCACAAATTTATTTTTATAAATAATTTAGTCCTCTAAATAAGCCAAAGCTTGTGGTTAGAGGACTGGTTTAAATAAATTAATTTTGTGTCGTACGCGATGGTACAGTATTAATATACAAATTACATAGGAAAATAAAAGTAAACAAAATAGCTTTACCAGCCTATACTATTACTAATTACATCATAGTTATTTACAATCCATAAAAGTAGCTGTCTATTAAATTGAAAATTTTTTGTTTCTTTTTTCAATTCAAGGGGTAATAGGTTAAACAATTTTGGTCCAATGTGGGATATTTGTTTTTGAATCTTACTTTAATGAGCTTTTGGTATTATCATGTTTATAGAGTTCGAATATATCGTATTATAATTACATTTATAAATGTTAGTCAAGTTTATCTTTAAACATTTCAACTAAAATTAATTTGGCAAACAATTGGTTAAGTCTTAGAACACCAAACATTTTAAATTCACTAGTACTTGAGAAAAACCAGCTCTTATTAATGCATGTTTTTACAATTTTATTTTGGGTTTTAATTAAAAGATCTAGAGTACTAGCTCCAGCACTGCCCCACACAATTAAACCATACGATAAAATTGATTCTACTAATGCCTGATAGATTTGACGTAATAAATTCTGATCAACTAAGTTCTTAAGTTTACCTAGTTTATATAATAAATATTTTAGATTTTTATTAAGTTGCTTTACTTGTTCATCCCATTTCATAACATGATCGATATAAATACCAAGATATTTCCAAAATAGAACACGCTCAATTGTTTTTACAATTACAAGATTGTGATGTAAAACAAAGTAAAATTATTGTGCAAACACAGCTCCATATCGTCTTTAAAGCCCGTTCCAAACAACATATATTTCGTTTTGTCAATATTTAGGCTTAATAGATTATTATCTAGCCAACTTTTTACAATAGTTAAACCATTCAGTGATATTTTAAAGACTTCATCCCAGGAACTTCCAAAATGAACGAGTACAGTGTCATCAGCAAATGCATTTAAGAAATCTGCGTAATTTAAGTCACATTTAAGTCCATTGATATAAATTAAAAAAAGAATTGGCCCCAAGATTGATCCCTGGGGAATACCGCGAGTAATTTTTTGAGGATGACTCATTTCACCATGTATTCGTACGAATGATATTCTAGTTAGTAAATAAGATTTAAACAATTCTAAAACAATGCCTCGGACACCATTATTTTCCAACTTAATAAATAACAATTTATGACTAATTGTGTCAAAGGCCCTTGCAAAATCTAAAAATATTGCAAGAATTTTTGCATTCGAGTCTATTTTTTGTGAACGAAGTTGGTAAAATTAATTAAAGCATCACTTGTATTTTTACCAGGTTGAAAACCATATTGATTTTTAGATAATAATTGGTTTTTGTTAGGAAATTACAGAGTCTAGTCTTTATACACTTTTCAAATATTTTTGAGATATGACTCAGTATTGAGATTGGCCTATAATTAGTAATTCGATGTTTATCTCCTGCTTTAAATATTGGGGTAATCACGGCAACTTTTAATGTGTCCGGGAATATACCCTGTTGAAAACTTAAGTTAATTACATGCGCGAGAGGTTTAACAATGTATTGGGCTATTATTTTTAATGTCTTAGCACTTATTCCATCAAGACCGCAGGAAGAGGTTTTTTTTAGAGAATTAATAAAGAATAGGATTTATTTAGTGCCATTTTTTTACCAATAGTACTGAAGAATTCGTTAAATTCATCAGCTACCTTTATAGGGTTATCGTATGAACAAATTTTATCATTCCCTATTTGTATAGTAATATTTTTTGTAGTTCAGTAATTTGATCTCCCGTAATTTTTTTTAGAGTATTCCATAGCTTAGTTGGGTTATTTTTTACTCTATCAATTTGTTTTTGATGAAATTTATGTTTTACATATTTTATTAAAGACGTCAATCTATTTCTATAATTTATATAGTAGTTTTTTAGTTTTAAGTTAAATGGTTGTTTATCAAGTTTATTTTTAATTTTATTTCGTGTCTTTAGACTCCTAATTAAACCCTCAGTCATCCAAGGTTTAATTTTTTTATAGTTTTTTTTATATACATTTTGCACTTGTTGTATTTCCGATAATTTAGTATAAAAATTTAAGTGATCAATGAAATTATCTAGGGCCACATTTATATCATTAATATTGTATACATTTTGCCAAAGTTCAAACTGAAGTAACATTTTTAGTTTATCATAGTCAATTTTCTTATGGTTTTTTAATTTCGGTTTGGGTTTTTTGTAAGACATTCAAATTTAATATTATAATTCTATGATCAGTTATATTGGCATCAAATATAAGACCTATTGACTTATCTACTATAGATGAGTTGGGCTGTTTATCAAAAACAAATATATGATCTATACAAGATTTACTGCCCGATGCTACTCTTGTATAATTATTTATAATAGGCTTATAGCCATATGTATTTTACAAATCTACATAATCTTCTTCAATTTATACAGCTTTGTAATCCAAGATAATAATATTAATGTCACCAATAAGGACGCAGTAATCAAATTCACGATGGTTAGATATTTCCTGTTCCAGATCATGTATAAAAATGTTCATATCACTGTTAGGAGAACGATATATAGCAATAATCCGACAGGTTTTGGTACATGTGGAACTAATATTTTCAAGACTTAGATCAATCTTTAAACAGTTTGAACTACCTAATCTAATTTTCAAGCTTTTAAGAGTCAGATAAGATTTAATAAAAACTACAATCCCGTCATTTTGATTCGCGTAGTTTTGAGTGCTCAGTAACGTATAGCCGTCTATTTTAAAAAAAAATTGCAGATATATTTTTAACCAGCATTCAGTCAGGACTATGACATCAAAACTAATTTTAAATTCATTTAAGTAAACACAAAATTCATCAAAGTGTTTATTTATACTACATATATTCATACTTATAAATGTTAGACCATTTATATTTAAAATATCACTACAGTTATCAAAGTCATTAATAATAGGCGTAATATTTTTTCTGTAATGTTTGATTGTACGGCAGTAGTTGTGTTAAAAACATGTTAATCATAACGAAAATATAGATAAAAATAGCCGTTTTTATTTATTAAGGGTAGGTCTTTACTGTTTCTAATTCTAATTGCTTTCATACAATCATCTTTTCTTAGACTACTAGACAACGATATTTCACGTCACAAATACTGCCAAATATTCGTCTACTATTTGCTACTGTACAATCAAGCAATAAAGGAGTTACGTACTGCGACATTACTGGATTTAAAATGAAAAGTAGCTCTCCTAGGACTAGTGCCGTATATTTGTCTAATCCATGTGACTGTGGGGACCGGAGAATATAAGAAACCTTGTAAAAACATTCTCTTGTTCGGAGTAGTGGCGTACTTCTTTGATATCAAGTGTGTGGAGACCAGTTTATTTAAAGCCAGTCAGTCCTCGATAATTCACTATGTATATGCTGTAAAATATCAGACTACTGCTATTGTCAAAATCAAGACAGAAAAAGGTTTCTTACTGCGACATATAGGGAATGGATATACAATGAAAAGCAGATGTCTAATTCATTCGGTGGTGGGATGATATTAATTGGCTGCAGAGAGCGGTTTATTTGAACTCAGTCAGTCCTTAATAATGCACTGTACAAATACTGCTAAATATTCGTCTACTTTACACCAGTTGGATATGCAAAAGAAAAAAGGTGCAAACATTAAGCGATTCAGAAATTAGAATTCTAATGAGTTTACAAAATTGGTTCACTATTTCTGGTGAGAAAAACCTTTAAAGGAAAATTTGTGATAATTCCTTATTACAACTGTCTCTTTTGACTTTTGACTGTCTGAATTTTTAATTCCCACCATCAGGGCGCAAACTAAAGAAATTTATAAATTACACCTCAACATGAAAAGCGTTGTCTTTTATTAAACAGACTCTCGCATTGGAGTTTTACAGAGGCTCTTATTGGGACATATTTTAATTGTTGAAATCACGCATTAGTATTTCAGTGTTAGTTTAGAGTGTTACACCCCTTCCTTTAGTTGTATTAGTAATTCCAAGGTGCCATTGTTTCATTTCTAATAAATGTTCTAATGAAAAATCTAGTTTAAGAAAATACTTTAAGTAAAGTAATAATAATAATATTTAGCTAAGCTAATTCTTTATTTACACTCTGTTAAATAAGTCTTCGGCCGTTGGGATTTCGGCACTTATTTGCGATTATCTCAAAAACTGAATGATAGCAAGTGGAAACCAATTCTATTTTTAATATTTTACTAATATCTTTCATACATATGTCTTGATTAACGTGTAGCATTTCCATATCCGCCGGAAACGCCAAATATCGTTTTTGACAACTTTTTTAATAATGATGTTACGCCCCTGAAACCTGCATTTTTGGATTCACAAGGGTCGATTCGTATTTAGAAAGTGTCATTGTTCTCCGGCTACGTCGAACGGCTGCTAAGATATGGCCTATCGAAAATTCGGGTCTCCTTCGGAAAATTCTAAAATGCCTAATTAATCAATATTATTAATCAGGCATTTAACCACAGCTTTCCAAGAACTAGTTAAATCAATATATATGCTTATTGTGTTACCCGCAATGAAACGACGAAAGTTGGTTTTTCCTCAACAATTAGATATTATTTATCGGTCGCCTCGAGCTTGGTTTCCACCAACGCGCGGCAAAAAACAACACTCAACCTTCAAACGTCTAAACGTTTTGACGCGAGGCAAGAAAAATACCATTATGACGCGCTCTTACGCTCGTTGGTGGATAGAGGTCGGTAACGGTTAATCATTATCCATGATTAAATTGATTTTTGGGGGGGGGGAATGTAAACAAAGAAATTTACCGGTTAATATTTCGGAAAATGATTAAAAAATATGTATTATTCGTAAAATTTGAGCTTTTTATCGAAAAAAACGTCGTTTTTCCGATTAATTTTACAAATTTATCAAAACATTAATCGGATAATACAGAAATATAAATTACTTGATCAAAACGTTTTACGAATAATTTTGAGAGCTTTATCTATTGAATAAAAGTTAACCATCCCCGACCTCTATTGGTGGAAACCAAGCTCGAGGCGACCGAGAAATAATATCTAATTGTTGGGGAAAAAACAACTTTCGTCGTTTCATTGCGGGTAACACGTACAATAAGCATATATATATTGATTTAACGAGTTGTTGGAAAGCTGTGGTTTTATGACTGATTAATAATATTGATTAATTTGGCATTTTAAAATTTTCCGAATGAGACCGGAATTTTTGATAGGCCATATCTTAGCAGCCGTTTGACGTAGCCGGATAACAATTGCAATGGCACTTTCTAAATATGAATTGACCCTTTTGAATCCAAAAATGCTACACGTTAATCAAGACATAGGTATGAAAGATATTAGTAAAATATTAAAAATAAAATTGGTTTCAACTTGCTATCATTCATAGTTTTTGAGATAATCGCAAATAAGTGCCAAAATCCCAACGGCCGAAGACTTATTTAACAAAGTATACCTCCGTTGGCTTTAGTCAACAAGCGAATTATTAAGCCAAGTGCCTGGGCTTAGTTTATAAATGCCAGATTTTTTTAAATTCTGCCTGAAAGTCAGGGGGTTTGTTGAATAACGAGGTGGCACCAAAACATTTATTAAATATGGTATAATGTTATAATTAAGTTTAAAATCATTTTAATTTATAGATAGAATAAAATTAAATAAAATGGAGAAATACGTTATTATGCAATGTGCGATATAATTTCAGAATTTCACCCAAAATGTATTTATGGTTTGATATGAAAAGTACCATTGTACCAATTTTGAAAACTATTTTATTTTATTTTTGGAATGACAAAATTTATCAAAAAATAATATATTTCAATATTGAAACAGGAACTGTTTTGATTTATAAGTATAAACATTTAAAAAATTATCTCTGAAAGAGATCAATTTAAATATTTTATATTTCATAGTTTAAGGATTTTAACTTAATATAACTTTTGTTATATTTTTATATGACATGTTTATCTTAATGTACGTCTTTGAAATTCAATTTATTTCAGTTTATATAATAAGGAGATATTTTTTATCTTAAAACGGAAACCCTGTTCATTATTGAAACTTTTTTATTTTATTTCTCAGCTCAGAACAAGGGACTGATGTTATAGGAAAAAGCTCAGCTACGCTGAGAAAAAAAGGGTTATAGAGGTTACCCTGGGAATTTTACTGCCGCTAAGAAGGGACAGATATTAGAGAAGATCTTAATAAGGGGCATCGTACCTAATGATATCTTATTAAGTGTCATCGTACCAAAGGACATCGCCGTAAAAAAAGTCGTACCTAGTAGCATCGCCCTAAATGGCAAATATACTAGTGACATCGCACTAATAAGGAGACGACCCGAGGTGTTACTCACCGATTTCGTTCAAACTCGAGGGATTGGTAGACCTTCATGTAACTTGAAAAATCCTAAAGGGAATTTATTCAATGGGTAACGGTTTTGCCATGGCAACGAAAAATGTTTTTGGCAACATAAAATTGAAATTTTTCCTATTTAAGCCATATCGGTTCATTTTCACCCATTTGGTTCAAATTTATCCAAATGTGATCAATTTAGATTTTTTTCGTCAATTTGTAACATTTTTCTTATAATTTTGGTATTTGAATTTTTTTATAATTTTTTTAAATCTTTCACAGGGGGGACCCTTGGAATCGGTCCAAATCCCATGTTATTTTCAATGGAAAAATATCCATTTTATGTTATCAAAAACATTTTTCGTTTCCATGGCAAAACCGTGGCCCATTGAATAAATTCCCTTTAGGACTTTTCAAGTTACATAAAGGTCTACCAATCCCCCGAGTTGGAACATAATCGGTGTGTAACACCTCGGGACGTCTCCTTTGTAAGTGTAATCATACCTATTCTGGTACTGAAATGTGGTGTGTTTTGAGAGGGGAGTTTTGCTTTTCTAGAACCATGGTGATGTTAATCTTAGATACCGAGGAGCTGGTCGTCAAAACATCGACGACGGCGAAGAGCTCATTTTAGCGTTCTTCTCGGTATATCCTCATGCAAGCATTCGTGGTGCAAACATAGAGTTGGTTGTGCTCAGAGCCCGCATTTGGAGAATCCTTCGCGAGCACAATTTCCATCCTTATCGGGCAACACTTCATCAAGCTCTCCATGACGGGGATATGGTTCGTAGGTTTGAATTTTGTAACTGGTTGTGCAATATGGAGCGTGAATCTCCGGAATTTTTAAATTTACTTTTGGTGTCCTATGAATGTTCTTTCTGGAGAGATGGGCCGTTTATTCACCAAAACAATCTGGTCGGAGATCGAGTCATCGGTCCTTTTTTTTGCCATACCGTTTAAATGGGCAGAGCTACTTAGCTTTGTTACAGAATGACGTCTTGTACGCATAAGAAGACATTCCTTTAGCCAACTACAGACGACTCTGGTTCCAGCATGACGGTGCGCCTCCACATGAGCCTAGAGCAGTGGTAGACTACCTTTCCGCTGAACTCGAACATCGATGGATAGGCCGCAACGGACCCGTCCAATGGCCTCCTTGGTCACCTGACCTCACACCGCTGGACTTCTTCCTGTGGGGTTTCATTAAAGCTCAGGTCTATGGGACGCCTGTTACGAGCGTTGTTGAATTAAGTCAGCGTATCATCGATCACTCCCGACATGATCCATCGTGCATTCCGAAGTATGCTTCATCGCGCTGAAACATGTATCGTGGCTGACGGAGGATTTATTGAACCATTCTTGTAATATCTCGTTAGATGTAATTAAAATGCTTTTGTTGGATTGGATAGAACTTGTTTATCGTTCTCTCATTTGTTAAACAACCCTTTGGCCTGCTATGGCCAACCTGTTTTTCTCACCTCATTATCTAGGAATAATATAGGTCGATTTCGATCAAACCAACGCTATTTCTAGGTTTTGAGGTAGGCTCTTCAACTTTCTCATTGAATAGTTTTTCCTAGTTCTAGAGACGAGTCGGGCCCACTTTTTTTCCGGCCTGACCCGACCCGATCGAAAATCGTATAAATAAATTTTACCCGACCCGACCCAACCCGAAATAATTAAAATAAAATTTTGCCCCACCCGACCCGACCCGTAAAAAATGAAAGTAATTTTTGCCCGACCCGATAAATTAAAATATCGATTTTGTCAGGCCTGGCCCGGAAACCCGACAAGACCCGAACAACCAGATAATTCCCGAAAACCTGCCCCGACCCGAAAACCCGGAGTGGTTAGCACTTTCGCCTCGCAGCAAGAGGAGCCGGGTTCGATCCCAGCTTGTGGCACTGGGTGAAAACTCGGAACAATTCCTTCTCTCCCCACTGGTTTAAGGGGTTTTCCCCCGAGCTCTTCGGTTTCCCCTTCCACAAAAACTTGTTTAGGTTAACGGTAATAGTTAATGTAGGGAGCTGTTGGCTCAGCCGCGTGGCATGCAGGGCTTGCCACCACCCTCCTACGCATTGTAACCCGGCCACCTTAATTTATCGCTTCAAAAGTAGCTTGATGATTTAGGCCTAAGGTGGTGCCTTGGGTATTAGCCTAGCTGATTAATATTATTATTATTACTTACCGCCGCAACCCATAGCACGAATCTTTTTTTATTTTATAATATAATGTAGATGTAGATACGCAATATAAAATATAACAAGAGACATTTATTTATTTAAACAACTTTTGTGAACAAAAGTTAGTTGCGAAAGAGTTGAACTTTTTAAATTTGTTCTTCGAGAACCAAGGAAAATACACTCGTAAATATTTATTTTCGTGACCATGGTCTGAATTCTAGAATAAAATTTAAATATTACGCAACGGATACTTCATGGTTTTACAATTTTTATTGCATGGTTAAAAATACACTTTGACACGCTAGCTTTCGGGTCGGAACCCCTCTTCAGGCGTACAGTTTACAAAAAAATATTTAAGGAAAATACACGTTCGTCACTCGTTTGTGACGAGGGAATACCTAGAATTCTTTAGCTATATTTTTTCAAAGTACGCCGAGACACGCGACTTGCAAATTCGCAATGTAACGCCGGGAAATTGAAAGTAAAACAAAACTAAACGTAATAGAAGTTTAGGCGAATCGGACGACTGAGACGACCTTGAAATGATAGTCAATAGACGCTGGTCGCGCTGCTCGCAGAACACATTACGTCACTATGTCTATCTCTCACGCACACCCTCTCTCTTCCTAAATCCCTTTTCGTACAACACCCGAAGGGCCGAAACATTTCACACGCCGTACGCAGTACGCTGTCGCGGGTAAGGGTCGGGTCGGTCCTTTTTTTTTTAAAGCCCGGCCCTTTTGAAAATTGGCCCGGCCCGACCGGTCCATTTAAATTTAAAATAAAAAACCCGGCCCGACCCGGACCCGATTGAAAATTAGCCCAACCCGAAATTTTCAATAATTAAATTTGTCCGACCCAACCCGTAAAAATTAAAATTTATTACTGTCTGACCTGGCCGGAAGCAGCCTCGGGCCGGGTCGGCACGAAAAGCCCGATTCAATCGGGGGCCTGACTTGTCTCTAAATTGTAGTGTATTAAAAAGTTGACCAAGGCTTAGCCGAAACTCGAGTGTGTGCATCGAAGGTCCGCCATTTATTTTTCAATGATGAACCGAAGACGATATACGTAGACGCTAACACCCTGATTTTTAAGAAAATTGAAAATTATATAGAAAGATCGCGTGGAACACCGTACACAAGGTTCCTATAAAACTGTCTTGCTATCATACCCGTTTTTCTAGGAAACAACACGGGGTAAATATACCTATAGGCATAAGTCTATAATAAGAGAAGTCTCTAACTCCCTATATCGCCAATGTAAAACTTTTGAAACGTCTTGTTCAATATCTTTGAGCAAGGGCTAGGAATATTTCTTTCATTCACATCACGATTCAGAATTCCTCAAAAAGGTTACAACTCGTAGGGACCGATATAATCCTATTTAAAAATTTAGATACTCTTCTCCGTAGAATCCTGTATTATTTATTATACAGTTAATAAAGATAATTAATTTAATCAACTACGTATGGCGTACTCAAAATTTTAATTTTAATGAAATAATTTTTACAATGTTCTAAATTTCATATCATTAATAAAAATACATGTATATTGACACTCGGAATAATAATAAATACAAAATTAATAAAATTAATCAACCGATAAACCCACAAACGTTTCCCGGAACTCATTAAATATGTACCGCTCAAAATCAACCTTGTACAAGTAGGTCATTGATCCGTTCCAAGCGATCGTATACACGTTAAATATGGTATCCTGAAATAGCGTAACGCAGCTCAAAAATGAGTTACATTGAAAATATCCGTTATCCGCGAAATATAGTCGTAAAATATAACAAATGATTGACAGGTAATTAAATCTCTTTAAAAAGCACCATCCTGGTCTCGGCTCGCTGGATAGGTGGCGCGGTCTACGTTGAAAATAAACAGAGGCATTTTAATTTACTTAATTAACAAACACATGCAGCGGCTCGTGCCTACTACACGTGACGTGGGGGAAAGAAACGCGATTCCACGCTTAGTGCCCCCATAATTTATAAAATGAGGTTTACACAAACATTCCTTAATATATTTGCTATAGCATTTTCTGGAGCAAAATTAAACCAATTTAGTTAAAACGAAATGCAGATATGTAAAGGATATGAATTGCCAAGGCGCTGTTAAAAGCAAACAAAGTCCCAAGCTTTTATAAATAATATTTTCCGACCATTTAATATACTCTCTTTCTCTTTTCCTTAAAATAAATTAATACTGAGGCTGGTTTTTGGCCTACAAATATAATCGGTCAAAGTGACTCGTAAAGTTTAGTTGTGCTCCTCCAACGTTGATCTTTTTCACTTTTCCTCGCAGTGTAAAGATATTTCTTTAGCTGAACGGTTCTCGTAAATCGTCCTCGAAGAGCAAATTAATCCATCTCCCGTCGCGCATTACTAGTAATTTGTGTAAATCACGTTGCGAAGCCTTGGCTCATGCTTTTCATTTAATCGTCACTGCGTGGTTAGACTTTCAGTGTGTCTAGCTGGGAACATTAAAGTAAGTTTTATTCTCAGAACCACATCAATACTAGTAAAAAAAATATGGAAGCGTAATCAATTTAAATACAGTTTGATTATAACCGAACGATGCGTGATCGAAGGTATGAAAATAATTGGTAAAAGGGCAATGACGAAGTATCATTGTAAATATGATTCAATATCAAAAATTGCGTATAGTAGTTAGGGTCCTGAAACATTTTAATTAGGTAACGTGCATTTATAAGATAAGTGGTCTTTAACTGGTCGAACCTATTTGTTGTTTATAGCTGTTTTACAATAAAAAAACAGACAATCGTTTTCCGAAATTTCTAGGAAATGCAAGCATTTTTAAAGGTTTGATGGGACATTAGGCTTTATTATAAACGTTATGTGCATTTTTACCTTTTTTCAACGGAGTTTGAATAATTTAAAATTAAAGGACAAGTGGTGTTTAAGGGGAAAATGTTTAGGGGGAGAACTACTTTAATTGGAAATAACTACACAGGAATTTAGGCCGAAAAGAGTCCTATCACGTGATTAGTGATAAATGAACGATATATTATTATTTCTAATCAATTTGCATTTTAATAATATTTATATCGCGTTTCAAATTTAATAAAAATATTTAATTGGCATATTTTGGAAATTGTATTTCTTGAACACTGTAAAAACAAATGTGTTTCGAGAAGATATCTGTATGGCATCCTCTGTGGGTGCTTTAAATTAAGTAGTGCTTTACTTCCGAAATTTTTTTCGATCCTTTAATGGTATCTTTACAGTAGTGCTCCGCAAATGCGGGGTCGAGAACTTCCACTTAAGCTACAAGGGAGCCGGAGGCGGAGCCAAATTGGTCAGAGCCGGAGCCAAATTGCTCAGAGCCCGAACCGAATTGCTCCGAGCCGGAGCCGAATTGGTCAGAGTCGGAGCCGAATTGGTCTGAGCCGGAGCCGAATGGGGAACCAGAGCCTTGCGGAGCACTACTTTACTACTTTAAGTTATATAAAATATTAATCCCGTTAAGATGCGGTACCGAATGAAAAAGGTTCGAATTTTGAGCGAATGGCGCCCGGGGTTTATTGAAGTACGGGGTGCGTTTCCAGGCCAAATGGCAGTTAGAACCCGTTACCAAGAAAACTTATGTGCAGAACTCTTTGCAAAGCCATATGACATCTAAACGTCTACTGTTAAATCAGAAGATGTTATATTATAGGCTCGTAGAGAAAGCGAATAATCGTTTACTATCGAAAGTCGTACTGGTACCTCTGGCCGCGGTTGCAACTCTTGTTAAGTGTTTAAAAGGAATATAGGGGAAAAATTCAAACTGATAATTCTAGGACCGCACGAAGTGCACGCTTTGTATTCTTTCTACAGCAATCACTCCTTTTTCGTTACTGGCGACGAGCGGAACAATACCTCTGTACTACGATTTAATAAATATCTGAATACCAGACCAATATCCCGTGTCCGTATTATAGGTAGAAATTCCCCTCTCACTCCCTCCGTGAAAGTTGTTACCTGGTATAAACGTAGAAGCCGTCAAAAACGTACAGTCTATTTAATGTTAGAGTTCTCCTCTCACTCCCTCCGTGTTAGAATTTTGCGGAGAAATGATATTGACAAGGTCTATGCAGGTGTCGAAAAAGATGGTGCCTTTCGTACGCTATATGTATAACAATAGACTGGATAAAGTGGAGAGCTAGAATTCAACTTTAGATTTTTTCCGCGAAATTCCGCCGTAGTCGAAGTTTTATTTCGAGCTTGAGAAGACGCATCGCGTAGCCATACTTGCTTTTATTATTATTATTATTATTATATTATTATAGATTTCTTCTAATATAGTAGTTTTAATTATTATTAACCAATTTGAAATGGCGAAATGGTCCAGGGATCGACCTCCGTCAAAGACGCACTCCCGCAAGAAACGTCATCGAGATAAGCGAATGAAACATTTAGTGGCTGATATCATTCATAGGTAAGCCGTTGACATTTATTACCGTCGTCGTATAGGTTACAGGAGGTATTTGAACTGGTGTGTAATTAAGAAATAATTTGACCTAATTTCCAGTAGATTAATGGCGGCTAATCTGCCTACTGTTTGCAATTACAGTACCAGAAAGTAAATGTTGTCTAGATTACACACCGCTTCAACTACTTCGTGTAACTAAATATCTATACAAGAATACTCTTATCATTACCATTTCTGCTGCCATGATATTTCTAATTAAAATAATTATTATTTTTAGTCGGCAAGATAATACGCTTAACATTGAGAATTTATTTTTATTATTACACAGGAATTTATATAATTTGAAGTTTCATTTAAATCAAGGAATACCTCTGCGTATTGTTCCAGACCAGAGTGACTGAGAAAAATCATATCACCTCGGGCAGGAATCTAACCTATGACCTTAGGGTTACCGTCCCAACGCCACTACCATTGGACTACCGAGGCCACGAATAATCAGGCCTCGGACATCCAATTTAAGAATGACTCGATCTGGTTCACATTATTGACGGGATACATTTAACCCGTTGTTGACGGTGCCGTAGCATTTTTACGTCAACTAGTTTATAACAGGACCTTGATAGCCTGTAGTCATAACATTGAGAATTTATTTTTATTATTACGCAGGAATTTAGATAATTAGAAGTTTCATTTAAATCAAGGAATACCTCTGCGTATTGTTCCATACCAGAGTGACTGAGAAAAATCATATCACCTCGGGCAGGAATCGAACCTACGACCTTCGGGTTACCGTCCCAACGCCACTACCATTGAATACGCTTACATCACCTGAATCGTTTTCTGCTAATTTGGACATTGACAGGCTATTTTGAAATCGAAAACCGTTACGCCTCGGGAATACATTCACAAACTGAACCAATTGTAACAGTTGATCCACTGCCAATATCCGAGCTGTTTGAGGAGACGACGCAGTTGACCGATGACCTACGCGTAACCTCTTCTCCTTAGACTACTAAAGCGAGTAAAGGGATTATGGAAACGGTTTCCCCTATCCGATCTGACGTTGCAAAAACAAACGGTTCCAATTGCGTCGCGGAAACTTTAGACATGTCGATCTCCAACATTGACTATCTGGTCGATCTCCAACATTGACTATCTGGAAAAGCAGCATGATCCCTCTATCACTTTAATTAGCGGAACTACCTGTAATCAGAACGACCAGCTTTCTGCCATCGAATCTGCTTTTTAGGTACCAGAGAATCTTCCAGAGTGGCAGATTGAACATCTACCTCCACTCCCGACTAAAGACAAAAAAGTTAACGAACTTAAAGGACGACGAATAGTCGATATTCGATATTTTATAAATCGTATTAGAATGATCGAACGGCACGACTGTTCGAAAAGTACGAAGGGCTCGTTTAAACAAGTGCGCGAACAAATACATGGTTTTCATTCTACGTATTATTTCGAATGTCCTCATGCCATCAGAAAGACGTTGTCACGTCGCATCCAACACCATTGAAAGAAAAGAACACTAAAAAAGATTTGTCAATAAATGACGCCTCTGTTTGGGGATTTCTGAGTATTGGAGGTGGTCACGCTAACGCGGACGTGATCTTTTCTGTCTTGGGCATACCAATAATGTCAAAGAAAACCTTTAGGAAATTAGAGCAACGAGTCGGAGAGGTATGCCGTTAGAGTTTTCGTATTTGCGTAAGAATTTTCATTTTATTTAAAACTAATCTCATTTTCAGAAATGGAAAGACATTTTCTACGAAGAGATGTTGGCTGCCGGAAACGAAGAACGAAGATTAGCGGTAGAGGAAGGCAATATAAACAGTTTCGGCAAGGTTTTCATAACGGTTATCATCGACGGTGGATGGTCCCATAGAAGCCACGGCCATCGGTATTCCGCCAACTCCGGTGTTGCGGTAATCATCAGAAAGAGAACTACTAAAATTTTGCACAAATACTGTTCGACATGATAATTCTACACTAGACGAAACAAAACTGTACCCGGCCATAAATGCCACAAAAATGGGAATGGTCCGTCTGCCAGTATGGAGGCGGATATTCTGGTGGAAGGTTTCAAACAAAGTGAGAAGATGCACGGACTGCAATATAAATCATTTGTCGGTAAACAAAAAACAAGTTGGCAAGCTTGCCAAAATATACCTCTCCTCGGTAGAATTGTCCCTAGTGGTATTAAATTCACGAGAGGACCATTAAAGATATATTTCCGCATTTCAGAGTTATTTACTAAAAACGTAATCCTGGTTCTATCCCTCTTGGTGTAAATTTTAATTATGATTAAAATAATTGAGACGAAACAACCGATTTTAATTTATTCAGAATATTATAAATTAAGTAGTTACAACAGTGAGTAAGACGTACTAAAACAATGCACAATTGAATTTAACCCCTTTTTACAGTACAAGTTTATCAGTTGAATATAATACGAAGCAAATTTTAATGAAAGAAATATCTACACCGGGTATTTGTATTTTTCTCGCTTACGAAATACTTGCCGCAACTTTAACGCTCATATTATTTCAACACTCGCCTTTGATGAAGATACCATAGAATAGCGATATTCGACCTCTGGTAGTAGACGACTCGTAGACTTCCAGTGGACGTTGTGACACATACCGCATGCAAAAGACCAATGCCGTTAAATTTCAAATATCATATAATGACTCTCACACCCAGGAAATTAATGACTGCGTTAGGAATCGTAGATATCCAAATATACACACCAAAAGTATTACCAAGAAGCAAAAACCTTACCATCAACAAGGCACAGAGAGCCACATGACTAAACGGCAGCTCTTATATCAATAATCGTTAAATAAACGCATTGGCGTTATTACAACTATATTTAAGGCGATAATAAAACCCGTAAATAAATAACCAAAAACTAACAAAGTGGACCACCCACATTTTCTACCCTTTAACCCTCTTATCTTTGCTGACGGCGCTAAAACAAGATTTGACCTTTAAAATTTCATGCGTGAAAATGTAGACTTTAAAAACCATTAATATACTCTTCTGCTAAGCTGAGTTTATAATTTTCTAAGAAAAGTTATATGCATCGGTGGTTCTGTGGTAGAACATTCGTCTGTCATATAGAAGGGCTCGCGTTCGAATCCTAGGCGGCACATTCTTTTTAATCAACAGAGAAGTCGTTACAATCGATGCAATAATTTAAATGGAACACGAAATTTCGTTCTATTTTAAAAACTGAAATTTAATGCTCTGTTAATTTGTAATAAACGATTCCGCTTAAGCTGAGCTTATAATTTTCTTTGAACCGAACATGTATCGGTGGTTCTGTGGTAGAACACTCGCCTGTCATGCAGGAGGGTTCGGGTTCGAATCCCGCCCGATGCGATCGCAAAATTGATACTAAGACGAATACCGTAAACAATTGGTGGAAACCCTGCCATTTGGACGTTGAGTCGTTTATCGTAACCCTCAGCATTCGGTCCGTCCCAAAAGTCAGTATGAAGAAGTTGGAGAGCAAACACCCATACGCACAAAACGCATACACAACAAAATCATCACCCACAACCGCCATAACGCAATTTCAACATTCCCGCACTACACATAAACATTACAATAATTACAATTCCAATGAAACTAAGTTGAAACCGTCACGACGGTGAGCGTTAACGAGAAAAAAACCACCGCACCCAACCCAACCGTTAACGCTTACCGTCAGACAGACAGACAAACATACACGCAGACACGATGATTGTAAAACCCCTACTAAGGTACATAGTCCCCTCGGAGAGATAATTATGGAAAATGTTCCGAACGGAACAAGCGTATCGAAGATTGTTCCAATCATGCAGTAAAGAACCTATACAAACACGCGTCTCTTTCTGCTCAATACCAAAGGGTTTTAAACCCAGAAAAAATTAGGAAAATGACGCAAGCCGGAAAAGGTGCTATTTATTACGCAGCCAAAAATCATGGACAGGCTGAATATTTGAGAACGGATTTGCTCAATATTTCAAATCCCGTTTACGGAAACCATGCATACCCAGTGCAGAACGTATTTCTGTAAATTAAAAAAATTACCAGACAAAAATATTACGCACACTATCCTCAGGGATTTGCTGATTAAAATTATGGGCTCGATAAACTTATTAGCCACTAAGGCAGACAAACTAATTACTAATGACACCAGTAATGCCGCCGAAAACTACATGTCTTTGGTAGCGAAGTTCACTGGAGTAAAACAAATTAATCGTGAAAAGAGATCATCTTTTGAGTTCCGTTGCTACGGCGCTGGGTTATCTCAACATATGGGACGGCAATGGTATTCTCGCACTTGGAAACGTATTACTACCAAAAGTCCAAATGTGTACCTCAAGAAACACATCGCCAGGAAGCAGAAAGAAATCATTGCCAAGAAAAGATGCTTAGTCAAGGAATTTGGAAGAACGGGGAAAAAATAAAAGAAACATACAAATTCGAGAGACATCGAAGCCGGTCTCGCGGACTATGGGCCCGATTGCCAACAACCGGACATGCCCATCAAAGAATTTAATCGTCGTAAAGATGAAATAATGAAAACGTTGATGGTAAATGAAACCACGCAACGTGAGATCGAAATCGGTACCCGCGGCCAAGCTTCAAACGAACGATGGTTCGAAGAGCGACGACATCGTCTTACCACGTCTAATTCTGGGGTGATATGTAAGCGACGACAGACTACCGCGGCAATGGAATATGGCAAAGCCAACGAGTCCGTCGCTTTAGCAAAGTATGCTTTGGAAACTGGAACGAAGGTCCGGGAATGTGGCATTTTCGTAGGTCTGGAAAACGGTTTCCTCGCAGCTTTGCCAGATGGCTTGATTGGCGAGGATGGCATCGTAGAGGTCAAATGCCCAAAGATGATCGAAAAAATGAGCCCATTAGAAGCTGCAGAGCAAATTAGTAGTTTCTTTTGCACGATTGAAAATGGCAAAATAAAGTTGCGTAGATCACATCACTACTTTTTAAAAATTTTGGGACACTTAGTTTGTAGGCCAAAAGGCTTAGCGATCGAGCGAATATACAAGGATATGAAATTTTGGGAAACGAAAATGTTGCCGTTGCTTGAAAGATTCTATTTTCAGTGCCTACTTCCTGAAATAGTAAATCCACGGTTTACTCGAAATTGTAAAATTAGAGAGCCCGACTTCATAACATTGGCAATCGAGTCGAAGAAACGACAAAAAGAAAGTAAAGCGGAGAAGAAACGTAAAAGAAAAGGAAATACGTTAGTGACGGCCAAGATTCGCGACAAAAGAAACAGAAACGAAACCAGCGCGACACAAATAAAAACAATGCAATTGAACGTGGCCTCGACAAAGTCAATATAGTAGTCGGTGTCAAACAAAAGAAAAACATAAGGCGCGTAAAGGTTTCGAAAACACCTACCCCACGAATTAAATCCAAAATCAAGGCGCATTCTCAAAAACGTAATGTGAATCGAAAATTGAAAATAATGCCGAAGCCTAAGTGACAAAATAAAATTATAGGTTTGAAATTCGAAACTGTCTTGAGAAAACTAAAATGAGCACCACGCTCAATTCTATAAAAAATTTCACTATCTATAATTGCAGCTATTATGGCATCACGAGAATACTTCCGAGAAACAATCCTCAAATTCCATATGGAATAGGCATAGTATTAATCACGTAAATATTATATATACATTTAGACCTATTTAGTTGAAATTAAAATTCTGCTATGAAAATCAGTGGAATTATAATGAAGAAAAGTAACTATCATATTTTCACAAACAGTTATCGCTTCGAGACCAAAAGCAAGGATTCCGAGAGACAATCCGATACGAGTGCAGAAACCATACTCTTCTAGCATAAATATTCGTTAAATATCTACTTTATTAAATATTGTTTGTATTAAAATTTAAGAAACAAAGCTTTAAATCAATATTTTTTCAAAACGCTGGGCTTTTCAGAAAGATACGTTCTTTTGGTTTTAAAGTGATGACTGTTCATTCATAATCCTGCTCTTTTAGAAACGTGATAAAAGAAAATACAAAGGACGACAGGCCGTCCAGCTAGAATTTATCCCCTCTTCGGGCACACCCCTTTACCCCTCACCGAAAATCAGCGGATGACAAAAATTTCTGCATTTTACCGGGAAACCTCCAATTCTCCTAAAAACATCTTATTAATAAAATCAAACCACCAACGCCATCTATCTTTATCTTTATCTATCTATTGAATAGTTGATATTTTCGGAAAATTAGCTGTAGCATCTTAATTAATTCTTTGTTTATCACCATAAATATTTTAAGCACTAGACATCTCGACGCTCTTACGAATGACGTAACTTTGATTTCACTAACTAAATCGGGTTTAAAGTTCTACAGAAACTACGCCGAGTAAGCTAAATTAATTGTATCTAAATAACTTTGTTTTATAAAAGAAAATTTACTTTGAAAGCGTGGATGTAAAAACAGGGGCGTTTGACAAGAGCTAGAACTGCCGTTTTCCCCCCCTTATAACTTATACTAAATATTCGAGGAAACACAAATCGTGAAATTATTGGCAGAGGTTAAATTTATTTTTATTTCGATAAAATGTAAGTATATCTTTTTCTTTTTAGGTTGGTCGATTTTATATACTGCAATTCAACTGTAATCTTGAACTACAACAAACAATATGAATGAAGACATTCGATATTGTATGACTGAAGTTAGCATTTTTTTATGTGAAAAGTATATTCTTATATAAATTTTGAAAATTTAAGAGATTTTTAAGGTTTATGTTACTTAAAGTTTCAAAACAGAGTTACGTTAGAAATGTGTTTTATAGATTTTAATTAGCCTGAATTGACTAAGACATAGAGCAGTATAGACTCCGATTTTATGTTACTATCAAGGTTACTTCGGAAGTCAAAAAAACATTGTTATTGGCCCTAAGAATTCAAAATCAAAAGACGTTGCACAATAAGATAACGATTTTTTTTTAATATATTCAAGTATAAATTTGAATGTTATATTTCGTCCAAAAAACCCGTCATTCGAAAAACCGTCTTTTTAATTAACGAAGTGAATATCACGGTGTAATTTGCAAAAGTTGAAATGAAAATGATTTGTTTTAAATAATGTCCAGAAAAAAATTTAATCATTGGTTTCTTTCGAGTTAGAAAGTATAATTTTGATAATATAAAATGTTATAAAGATATCATTTGCATATTTTCCATACTTTGCGTTGTTAAAATTTTATTACAATCATCACTCTTTTGGGAATGGTTCTTAAAGCAGGGGAAACATTATTTTTCGCCTGCCCTTTAGTTTATCCTTTTTATTGAAAAAGCAATTACATATTTTAAGTTACCACCATGGATAAACCTACCTTTCTTTGATATCGACAATTTGGAAATGGATGGCGCTGCCAAAAACTTTTTTAACAGTTTACTAAAGAAAATGAATTTTAAGTAAGTAAATATCATTTGCCTTGTTACCCTTACCTCTATTTATCATTTGCCTTGTTACCCTTACCTCTATTTATCTTTGGCCTTGTTACCCTTACCTCTATTTATCATTTGCCTTGTTACCCTTACCTCTATTTATCATTTGCCTTGTTACCCTTACTTCTATTTATCATTTGCCTTGTTACCCTTACCTCTATTTATCATTTGCCTTGTTACCCTTACCTCTATTTATCATTTGCCTTGTTACCCTTACCTCTATTTATCATTTGCCTTGTTACCCTTACCTCTATTTATCATTTGCCTTGTTACCCTTACCTCTATTTATCATTTGCCTTGTTACCCTTACCTCTATTTATCATTTGCCTTGTTACCTTTACCTCTATTTATCATTTGCCTTGTTACCCTTACCTCTATTTATCATTTGCCTTGTTACCCTTACCTCTATTACCCACAAAGTTAATGAGACGCTGTCCCCGATTACTTATGCCATCCTGTCTTGGACAAAACTATTCCATGGCTCAAAACGAGGTGCTCATTTCGTCCTACGTTTGACGCAGACGACGCTCAGGTGAAACTCAATAATCCCCTCCGCAGCCCTTGACTGGAATTTACTCCTAGATCATCTTAAATGTCCCTCGAACCTCGCAAATCTCAGTGTTGAACACATTTTACATCGTGGTCAGATTTAAGCTAGTCCCTTTTGTTTAATCCCACACTGGCGTGATGGGCATATTTCTGTTGCGCAAGTACTTTTCACTTTATATAAAAAGACGTGGTACCTCCATAAGTTAAATTTAAAATTACAGTAGGTCAAATAGGAGCTAATCAAGTTCGCTTAAAATATGTCGGTTAATTGATAAATTAACGCCCAATAATTTAACATTTTTACTTATTTTAATAATTATAGAAAACTCCAAGACATTTTACAAACCCAGGACTTTTTCGACATAGGTAAAATTACAGAAATAAATAACGGCACCGGTCTGATGGGGTTTCTGGCCAAAAATGTAAGTTGGCTTTACTCTCGTTTTTACAAATTCTGGCTATTCCAAGGACACTTAATTTAAATCAGCTTGTTGTACGCTCAGCGTTTAAATACAGCTAACATTTTCACACAATAGGTTTTTCTCACTTTTAAATGGAGAATAACCCCTCTTATTTGGTAGGGTGCGCTTAGACTCCAGCAAGTAGCTTACATAAGCCTTTCTAGCGAGTTAGTTTATTTAGGTTGTATAACCAATTTCGCAATTGGGTGGTATAACCCGATCAAACTAACTCCTTGCCACCCCTCGCTAGGGAGACTTGTGGAAGCGACTCGATATAGTCTTAGCGCACCCTACTAAACAAGAGGCGTTGAACTCCGATTAAGCGGATAAAAATTCAAAGAAATATTAAATAATATGAGTTGCTGCTTAATGAGCCCAACATTTGACGTTTATGTCAATTAAATATTTATTTTCGGAGCCTTAGGTTATTTAAATTTAAATTGCACTTAATACGCCATTGCATTTTAACATTGTAAATCGTACAAAACAAAAAAATGTCGGGAAATTTACTTTTTTTTAATTTTTGGCGAAACTGATTTTTCCTCATTTGTGCAATATCTACGAACTCGTATGATCAACCAAATTCAGCTTAAACAGCACATATTTTATACAAATTAAAAACTCCATCAAGATTATTTTGCAAGGTAAACTTTTTACTCACCTACCAAGTACCAAACCGTAAAGCAGATAAATAATGGTACACTTTAATATTCTAGACCACTTAATGGTTAACAGGCATAAATATAAGTAAATGACGAATATTTTATTTGCTTAAAAAAAGTGGTTAAGTAATATTTTTTGAAAGATTAAAACAAAAATGATAGGCCTCCGGCGGTATGACCCCTGTTGCTAGGTACACCGGGCTTTAAATTCTGACACACACTGTTTACCCTTTTTGAGCCAAGAAAAGATGTGTGTCATTTTATTTAATGTTTGGATTTCAGGAGTGTGATGTCACTTTGAGCCCAACTCATATAACATCACCTATGCTGGATTATGTTGATTTTTCAGTACCACTCTGGACGTTCGATTACAAAATAATGTCTTTTAAATCAATCGGAAAAGACAACTATGAATTCGGAATTTCAAAAATATTTTCAAAAAACGTGAGTATTTTATTTTCTAAAAACCGTTTTTTTTTTCCACAAAAATGATTCCGTTTTATTATTCCTTCATAGATTTGGCTCTTAACTGTGCTATCTTTAATCCTGGTGGCGCTATTGCTGTTACTCAAAGAATGCACTTTGTTAAAAACCAATTGCTGGTTTTCATATTTCTCGATACAACTCAAGGTGTTGGGATTGCTTTTATTGAAAGGTTAGATAATACTCTTATTAAAAAAACAAATTCAAGTGTTTTGATTACAACAAACATTATTTTCGTTTTCGCAGAATGCTAATATACTACTTAAGTAATTGTCAGAAGATAAACATGGTGTTTAGTCAAATAATTATCCCCTATCCCTAAAGCCAGCACACTATATAGTCCGAGCCACAGACTGCGGCTACGTAAAACCAAAACATTTTCGTATATTCTCAATACATGACTCTGATGGGAGAGAACCTTCAACCCAATTACTCCTCGCACTACCAAAGAGAGATAAGTTTTTCTTTGATAACGCGAGGAGAGGAAACTGACCCAGGCTAAACGTTTTGTTGAAGAGAAACCGATGGTTTTTTCTAAGAATTCGTAACGTAGTGGAAAGAGCCATTTTATTTGATCTTTTTTTGGAGAAAGCTGATTATTTCACATGCACAGAATATACACGAACACATACTCTGCCGTGCAAAGCACAAAAGCATTAACGACCAAATTTTCGATTTACAGATTTTGGTTTTATTTATCCTTATTTTATACGTTAAATTCAATTTTGAACTAATTTTCGAATTTAAAATTTTTGTTCTTAGAGAAATGACTTGTTGCAAAACGCATTATTTTAGGTTTTTGCATTATTTTCAAACCAAAAACGCATTCATGTGTTTATTTTCTTTAAAAGTCAAATCAAAACGCATTTTTTTCGCGTTTTAAGACATGGTTTTAATGAGATTTCTGAAATATCGTTTGGACTGTAAATTGTTTAGTAGCAGAATGTAATTTGAGTTGAAAAATCCAAGTCTACTATATACACTTGAAAGAAGTAAGTTGGGGTATCTTGAGGCAAAGAAAGTTTGAATTTCGCGGGTTTTCTCCATATTTTGGTTTTAGTCGTTAATGCTTTTGTGCTTTGCACGGCAGTGCTGGGCTTATTTTTTGCTATTAGTTACATGAAAATAGCAACCCTTACTGCCTTTAACTTAAGTATGAAGAGATTCGACCATTAAGCAACGCCATTAGTCGTTAATTTTAAAGCAGCGTTCACACTACACTCTTTGGAAACGGTTTCGAAAGATGGAATTGTAAAATTTTGGTGTAGAAAGTATTTAACGTATGTCTATTAATACAGTTGACACCGTTAATGTTTAATTTGACCTTTCGAAACTACCTTAAAACGTTTCCGAAATGTGTAGTTTCAATGAGGACGTTGTGGTAAGTTTTTCTTTCGCCAAAAATGGTAAATTCTGGCTAAAATTGAAATGAGCCTTAGCTTTCTACAATTAAAGCGAAATCGGTACGAGTAACAAAGATATACGTTTTAAGAATACAAGGGTACATGAAAAAAACATTTTTTTAGACAATACTCTATACATAAGGCAGGTTTTAGTAATTATTCTAGGATATTTTTTCGTCGTGTACCATGGTTTGGTGAATATGTCTTAAATTGCGATAAAATATAATCGCAAGGACACTCGTTTTGTGTGGCCGTCAAACTTAAAATTCGTTGAAATGATTTAAAATAATTTACTTCGCTAACTTCCAACTTCTACCGACGTCGTCGTTTAAATTTTTAAAGCGCTTTGTGTTTCCGCTCTATTTTAAAATTCTCCACAACCTAGTTTTCTTAATTTGCTCCTAAAACAAAAACAAGTTATGGTAAAAAGAGAAGGTATGGACCGAATTTGTATAGTTTCCACGTTTGCAGACCTTATGAAAAACCCAATTTATCTTTAATTGACCAAAATAACAAAATCATGGGGTCAGTAAAAATTTTAACTTAAAAAGTAAGATATATCCGTAATCTTCAATATTGTTAAATACTTCAAACGTGGAAAATTAGAGGGGGCCCCAAAATTATTAAAAAATGGGGCCCTATTTTTCCATATTGATAAATAATCCGTAGCCGAATTAATAGAGAAATTGCTGAAAAATTTCCTACTTGTGACTATCAACTAATGCACATATTTTATGGGTTTATATTTACTCCATTTAAAAAATAATAATACCCATTGTATAATACCAGGGGGTAAGCGCGTAAGAAAAAACGCAACGGGAGCCTTACGCGGCCGTCACTTCTCCTCCCGCTGAGGGAGAGTTACGCGCGTGGCTAGACGAAACCAGAAATCGCACAGGTGCGACAGAGAAAAATAAACTAACAACAAGCTATCTTGTGACTAGATTTAAGGCTTGTATATAGTTCTCTTCGCTATATTTGGACGACTATTTTGAAATGACCGTCAGTGGCAGAGATGTAGACATGTAGTGTATTATTTCAAAGAAAAAAAGGGTGACTCACTTTCTCTTAAATTTGTTAACAGTCTACTACCCCCTGGAAGTAGGCTGCCGTAAGCACGCACCCACGAAGCAGGAAAAACTATTTCAGGGGCGTGATATTTTAACTATACAAGCCCTGAAATAGTTTTTTACCAGCGAAAAACACATGTTTTAAATTCGAAAATAACTAGCCAATGTTTAATGTTTTTAATAGTTATTTTTATCTCCTGATATAATAATTCATAAATATTTTCACACAAAGTAAGCGTTATTTACATTTTTTGAAAGCATTTAATTATTTAATTGGCCTTGGCTGTATCACTCGGCGATTTCCCAAGACTAAGAAGAGTTATTAGTCTTTAGTTACATAATATTTTACGTTGTCAATGGCGAAACAGACCATTATTTAAAAAATGCATTAGGTAAATAGGTAGTGTATGTAGTACTTATGTATATTATGTTACTTATGGTTTAAGTAAATATATTAAAAATTGGTGGGCAAGAGGGGGCCCCAAATTGTAGTGCCTACGTGGGAAAAAATCCTGGCGGCGCCACTGTGAAGAGCACTTAAAAAGAGTATAAGAGTCAGAAGAATCAAACATTTTTACTCATTTTATACAATTCCCATATTTTTCAATGTGAGCTCCATAATTAATTTTTGTATTTTGAAGGCTTGACTTTAAGTAAAAAGACGAAGAGATTGCGAATATTTGAATTCACGAGTGTCATTCTCTGGCTAGTTTCTTTCTATTTAATCACTTTATTTTTCTCGTCGATACTACTTTCTCATTTGACAATGCCAGATAAAATTAAATACTTCGACAGCTTAAATGATGTATTGAATTATCCTGATATTATAGTATTACTTAATGAGGAACATAGTATTCGTTACCACCTGGAGGTAAGTTTATTATTTTGACATAGGTTTTTTCCTCTTTTTTTGCACTGAGAAAAAAGGTCTCCATATTTTGTTCGTGAAACTTTTGAGTGCGAATATCGTCCCGTCTATTTGTAATTGCCTGCTTTTACGAAATACGACGGCACAACAAAAATTACACCCTTATTTTTTGAACTTAGCCTAAATGTACCTCGAGTTAACAGGTTTTCAGAAAGAAATAACGAAAATATGTTATTTCAAAGTTTCTTCTTCGTGCCCTTTAAACCTTCTCCAAATTGGTTTAATTTTCTCTTAGATTGGTTACATAAACATCAGATAATCCTTATTCTTTTTACTCTCCTGGTTAGCTAAAACGGTAATTATCGATAATTTAACACAAATACGATGTCGCATAATCATCGCGTTCTTTTTATGATGGCAAAAGCTTAAGTTAATCTAGGTTAATCAATTCTTAACTGCAGCTCAGACTGGAGAGATTTAGGGGGGGGGAATCCGGTAACAAACATTCTATTGCACGTCGTTTTACACTTCCTTAGGCAGGAATGGAATTGGCGACCGTTATGTGACACGTCTCACGACTCATTCGTTTAAAAAGAGAGGCTACCCAGGAATATATCATGACCGTTCAATTTACGGATGAATTTCTGTTACTTTTTTTATCCTCCAAGACGATAGTCATAGTCTAAAATGTTGCTAAAGTTCTAACTATTCCTACTAATAACATATCTATCTTGTTCATTCCGACAAAAATTAAGTCAGGCACAGTCATCAAAAGGTTATTTTTATTTCCGCTCATGAAATAAAAGTAAAGAAAATTTCCAGAAAATGAAGGTACGAAGCTTGTTTATAAGAGTTTTCAGTGGCGCAATGGAAAAAGCGTAGCAGGTAGGATTCTGTTGTGACGTGATTTGGTGAATTGTCACTTTCTTAGATTAATAAATGATCACGGCAGCATTAGAACAATGTAACACTTTTATTTTCACATACCCGGTTCTGTAGTACATCATCTTGCCACTAGGTGGCGTTAGTTATCAGTCCACAAAATAACAAACACTACATTCCTCCCCTTATTTTAAAAAGTAGATATAACAAAATTCAGTTTAACTTTAAATTTTAAATAAAGGTAAAAGTTCTAGTCAATCTTTGATTATCAAATTTAGATGTTTTTTTTTAAATATGAGTTTCGGGTTAACATTATACATTTAAATACAGCTTCAGTTATTTTATATCTCGTCAATTAAATATCGCGGGGGTCTTCTGTCTTGACGAAAGTTATATCTATGAACCCGAGGAATGTTATCAGGTTGATCGACGTGTTGTCCTACCTCCGGATTTATTTGTGGGTTAGGTTCGGGTTGCTGGATGTTGTTCGGTCTAGGATGCCGTCGGTTGTCGTAATCGAGGTCAACTTCTTGAGGATATTGAATCGGGTTACCGTAAAAATGTTTGAAGAAACATTGGTTTCTAGTTATGGTTCTGTTCGAATTTTTCGCGGTAACCATGGATCCCTTAACCTTAGTCACGGTTAAGACGTCAGACGCAAAGGTTGGAAACATTTTCCCCTGTTTTCTGGTTTTCACCAAAACTCTTTCCCCCACGAAAAAGGGTTTCGGACGAAGCGATAGACTTTTATCGGCGTAAGCTTTCATGCGGGTTTTTGCAGCTGCGTCCGAAATACGAATTTTTTCCGCGATGGGAGAATCGAGAAAAGTGGGTATTTGAGGTAATTTGGTATGAATGTCTCTACCGAACAGGGCCGTTGCCGGGCCAACGAGGGTTGAGGAGTGAGGTGTGGCGCGATAATTCAAAAGAAACTGATGGATGGTGCCACGCCAGTTGGACTGTTCGACTGTAGACGTTCGTAAAAACTTTTTAATTGTGCGATTCAAACGTTCGACGAGGCCATTTGCCTGAGGCCAAAGTGGAGTGACTCGTCGATGATGAAATCCGAGCTTAGATGCGAAAGTTCAAAAATCAAGTCCGTTGAAAGGAGGACCATCATCTGTTTTCACCGCACGTGGTACGCCGAAGGTACAAAATATACCAATTAGTACATGTATGACAATGCCACCAGCGGTGGTTTTAACTACTTCGACAACCGGAAACCGGGAATAATCATCGATCACCAAGAGGAGGTAGTCAGAGCTCGGAAGTGGTCCGGCAAAATCAACTGACACGCAATCCCAAGGTGAATTGGGTAATGGAGTCGATATTAAAGGAGCGTGCTCTCTAGGCTTACCAGTAGCTTGGCAAGCGAGGCAATTAGTAACCTTCGTATCAACCATATGGTCCATGCCTGGAAACCATATTTCAGTTCGCAGCAACTGTTTGGTTTTGCTACACCCCTGGTGTCCTTAGTGAGCCAGAGCGACGGCCATTTCTCGCAAGGTAGAAGGTAAAACTATACGAGAACCTCTCATCAATATACCATCGACTACTGAAAGATCATCCTTAATTTTATCCATGGCTTGTATTTCTGTGAGTGAAATAAACTGGTGTGGAGCTCGTTGAACGTGCCAGGTGCGAAATGGTAGGAGTGCGATACCTTGCTGTAAAGTTGGATCGGTTGACGTCGCTTGTTGTACGTCAGTGAGAGACATCGCTTTGGGAATGGAGTGGTGAAGTACGTGCAGAGCGAATGTATCCGCGTAAAGAGACTCTTGATAGGTTTCCGAACATGCTTGTGGAGATCGAGAAAGAAAATCCGCTGGATTGTGTATGCCTTTGCCATACCGCGTGACGTAATCATAGTTTTGCAGACGCAATCGCCAACGTTCGATTCGAGCAGGCGAGTGAGGATTTGTGGTGTTGAATACAAACTCTAGAGGCTTGTGATCTGTTATAATCGTGAAACGCTTGCCAAATATGTAAATGTGAAATTTCTCACAACCCCAAACCACGCCTAGGGCCTCTTTCTCGATTTGAGAATACTTGGATTCTGTTGGCGTCAGCGCGCGACTGGCATAAGCAATCACTTTACGGTTGTGACAGCGATCAACTTGGATTAGAATCGCAGCGAGTAAAACCGGACTAGCGTCGGTGTATATTTCCGATTCGAGATTTGGGTCAAAGAAAGCGAGGCTTCTTTCCGAAGCAAGTTCGTCTTTGATTTTGTTGAACGCTTGTGTTTTGTTCGGTACCCCAGATAAAAATTGAATTGGCTTTTAGTGAGTCGTCGAAGCGGCTCCGCAATGCCAAACAAAATGAAGGAGAGACCATCGACCAATTTTATACTTGCCTTCGCCGTTTATCTACCACCTGTAATTTCGCTGACGTTGATCGTGAGATCAAGATTCAAATCGTTCAGGGCTGTCTCTCTTCTACCTTACGCATGCGAATTCTACGTGAACCTACTTTCGAATTAGATAACGTTTTAGTTTTGGCTCGTACCATGGAATTGTCCGATTTTCAGACGAAAGGCATTGAACACACTTCTCGTCAACCACATGCATCTACCAAGCCGGTATTTCACGTAGATCACATCAAGTCACGCTGTGCTACTCGTAAGAAATATCCTGTTGATCAATCTCGCCAAACGTGTGGTTTGTGCGGAAACCCCTACCCACATAAAAATGGGAGGCAAAGCTGCCCGGCTTTCGGCAATACGTGTTTTACCTGTGGGAAGCTTAATCATTTCTCGAAACTCTGCAGATCTAATTCTCAACTTCAGGCACCATCTTTTCGTAATCACGGCAATTTCCAACAAAAATTTAATCGTAACCAAAGCAATACTCGCACCGATTTCAACCGTCAAAATATAATACCGAAGCAAACCCATTCTTACAATCCTCCGATTAATATTGTATCCTCACGCGTTGTTCCTATAAACCAATCCCAGAGTCACATCGACGAATACCAACCTATCGAATCTGATGATTCCATTTTTTCAATCACTACATTTTTACCAATGTTGGAAGCCAACGAATCGGTTGCTCCAAATGACACTATTTTTACCATTTCTAATACTGACACCACCCCACCTCGTGCAGTTTTATCTATTGGAAATACCAAAATTACCTGGATTTTGGATACGGGCGCCACCATAAATATAATAGATCGAGCAGTTTTCGATACTATAGTACCTGTACCTGCCTTACGTTCATCGGATGTTAAAGTATTTTCTTATGGATCAGATCGCTCTTTACCGGTTATTGGCTCTTTCACTACGGTTTTAAAACATGGCGACGCCACTGCCACAACAAACGTCGTAGTTGTTCAACATCAAGGCGGAACTACTCAACCTATTTTAGGCTACCGTACGTGTTTGGATCTAGGTCTTGTCAAAATGGTCAATTCACTTACGGAATCTACCCGCTCGATCCTTAATCGTTTCCCTGACTTGTTTCGTGGTGTCGGACGACTGAAAGATCGACAAGTACGACTCCACATCAACCCTAAGATCAAACCAATAGCGCAACCTGTCAGGAGAGTTCCTTTCCATCTTCGGGAAAAACTTGATCGTGAACTGGAAAATTTGTTAAGTATAGGTATTATCGAAAAAGCCACAGGACCAACTCCTTGGATATCACCCTTGGTATTGGTGCCAAAACCTCGTAATCCCATCTCCGTCGCCATAATGTTGTAACGTGATTTGGTGAATTGTCACTTTCTTAGATTAATAAATGATCACGGCAGCATTAGAACCATGTAACACTTTTATTATCACATACCCGGCTCTGTAGTACATCATCTTGCCACTAGGAAGCGTTAGTTATCAGTCCACAAAATAGCCAAACACTACAGATTCCTTTACAAGGTAATGTGAATCGTTGACTACATTGAATTATCCTGTTCATTAACATTGCCGAATATATCAATTGCGGTTTATTTATTGCGCGTTTCTAATTATTCGTTTTAAATAATGCTTGAAATAACTTCCCTTGTTACGAATTTAGGGGTCTCATGACGACACCAAAACCAAAATTTGGAAGCAAGTTGTCAGAACAAAGGGGATGTTCAGCTTAACTAATTCTGTTTCTTCCAATTTCCTTGAAGATATGGAGAGCGCCAAAGCAGTGTATTTAATCGACGAAGACACGATGTTTCTTCTGTTCAATATGTTAGAACTGTGCGGATATTCTTATTTGAAATATCATGCCTCGAAAGAAATATTCTTCGGGGAACCCTATTTTTTATTTATCAGGAAAGGATTCAACAATCCTAAGTTTTTTAACACGTGGCAGCAATTGTAAGTTGATGTGTGCCTCTTGGTTAATGTCGATTTTATGTTAAACATTATTAACTGATATTCAATTTCCTGGGTAACCCTATTTAGTCTCATAATTATTTTCTTTTTTTAGTATTGGTCGTTATATTGAAAGTGGACTTCCACACTTCGATTTAAAGCATACGTTCAGTCTATCTTGCATGGCCATGCAAGTGGAGGAAGAGCGAAATTCTGAATTAGAGAAGATACTCGTAGATAGATTATATTTTCCGTTTGTAATCTTTTCCCTTGGTATTTTGCTTAGTACTGTTATATTAGTTCTAGAATATTACAAGCGATAACTCTTCGCCTTTTTTCTCACCTAATAATACCTTTAAAGAAGTTAATTGATCGTCCATTTTTCTAAATACTACTGAAAATGATGTGATCTACGCTATAAATAATTTGAAACCAACACTTACTACGACTGGAGGCACTGACAAATTCAATAATTTCATTTTGAAATAATGTAAATATATTCTTGTTGAACCACTTGTACTAGTTATTAATGTATCTTATACAGCCGGGGTTTTCCGGAAGTCATCGGTTATCACTCTAATTTCTAAAAATGGCTATAGTAGAGATCCCGCTAATTTTATACCGATCTCAGTTCTTTAAGCTTTAAGCATGGTGTTTGACTTCGTAACTCATTGGCCTCTCTATAATCGGTTTAAATTGCTGTTACAAGACACCTACCATAGTTTCGTAAAAGGGCGCTCAGTGAAAACCAATGTTTTATCCTTTACAAACTATATCAACTCGATCGTTTATAACCGGAGCCAAGTCTACACTTTATATGTGGATCTCTGCATTCGTTAGTGTTTCAAATCATCCACTGTTCTCCCAGCTTGATGTTTACGGCTTTTTTGCTTCTCTGCTTTCTTTGTGTGAAAGTTATTAATCTGGCCGCATTCATTTCGTTAAATGCAACCACGAAATATTTATTGTATCGTACGGTGTAAATAGTGGAATACATTTATATCTCTGGAATACATACCTTAATCCGTAATTCAAAACTATTCCCGCTCGCGGACGACCATAAGTTAGCCAAAACCATTAATACACCAAAGGACGCTATAAAGCTTTAAAGGGATTTAAAATACTTGACTTTTGGTGCTTATATAATAATATTCCACCAATGAAAAAACCGTGGTAATCTCCTTCACTTGTAAAACGAATGTTTAAATGCATAATTACACTTTACACTATCTTGAAACATGAAAAAACAATTAAAGACTTCGATGGTAGACTGAATTATACCATCCATATACATAAACAAAATTTCATTGGCTACTCAGATGTTCTTACAGAATGTCTCGTCAATTACAAAAAGATAAATGTTATTTTACTCTTAACGTATCGTTGGTAAAGTCTTCTTTACTATACGGTTGCGTACAAAACAATTGCGTGACACCAATTTAGAGAAATTAGAAAGCCTCCACAGGAAATATTATTTCAGTGACTTTTGAAACCTTTTGTCTAAATTTAAAATAAGATGAATTGCCATATAAACTAAATAAAGACTCGGTAAGTGCGACCTTAATTAAAAGGATATTAAAATTTTAAACTCAATAGTCAACCATAGAGTATATAAACTTAAATTGTTCAAATCGATAAAAGATAAATCAAATGCTGTTCTATCCAAACTCCAAATATGAGGCTAAAAAGTATCTGAAATATTGTAAACGTGTACCTTTAAAAACAATTACCCGTTTTTAAATGTCAAGCTTTCATGTAAGAAAATAATTTTAACAAGGCTGTAAAACCTCTTCAAAACAATCTTGATGTAAATTGAAAAAATAAAAACTTGTTAGAAATGAAAGTTTTTAAATTTAATCTTAATTCGAACAAACTTTTAATGCGGCTAAAAAATATACAAAAAAATACATACAATTTCTTTATATAATTGGAAAAATATATGTTTTGTCAGAATTCATTTATATGATTTCGCTGAAAATAGTTCTTAACTGTGTTATAACTAACGGGCACCATTTGTAATGTTTTAAAGCACAATAAAAGCAATTCAATTCTATATACAGGGTTGGCTTGGAAAATTGATTTTGTTCAAAAGTTATGTTCTCTAGAATGTTTAAATTTTAATGTACGTTATCGATACCGGGCGACAATCGTTAGCGAAATTTCATCGAAATCGTTAAACGTTTTCACGTTTTTTAAAAATATTATTTTTCACCGCTTTAGGTGTTACATTAAAATTTTCGAATAGAAACTTTTAGAGCGTCATCGAAAACCTAAAAATTTCATTGGCACGAGAACCAAAAATTGACTTTTCACCGAAACAACACGACTTGAAAAAGTGACAAGTTGAGCAAGCTAAAGTTTTTTCAATTTCCCGTTTTTGGCAGTGTACGTACTTAGTTATGCGGTAATGAAATTAGTTTTGGAAATACGAAAGAGGTTTTTTTTCATTGTACTCAATGTCAGAAACACGGGTATGCCACGAGTTTCCGCTGGGAACGAAACTAAAAGTAGACCAGCCACCATCTGAGACACCCCCGCAACCACGAGCTAATTTTCCTCGTTCAGACGACGTCATCCGTAACATCACAACACACGAGTCTTAAACTAACCAATGACCCACTTAAAACATGAAGCCATTATTGTTTTTGTTTCAACTCCGCCCAGCAATACCTGGAACAAAACCAGAAGATAGAGCGCCAAAACTTACGAATTCTGATTCTCCGACTGCGGGGACAAGCCATGTAGAGAATTCTGAGTTTCAAGATTCGGACGATCAGAATGCGAGAGCAATCACGTCGGAAGAAAAATAAAAGAAGAAGTCAATGGATGTTTAAATGACAAATACAGTTTAAATAAACGATTAACATTACCAGACAGAATGAGTTAATTCAAACGCGTAAACAAGCCAACCCCAAAGACGTCCCGTTCTGTGAAGCGCGTATGCCGGGCATCTTACGTGAACGAGGATAGTGAAATCACGTAAGCGGAGGACATCGAGATCAAGTGATTAGTATAAGAATTCCAACCCCCTGTAGAGTACCCAGGGTCAAAATCTGGAATAGCCAGTTCAGTAACATGCAGAGAAGAATTCTTAGAAAAAAGATGTTATCTCTCGCTATTGTCCGAGGAAAGGTTAATTCCGCTTCGTATATTTATACTGTTAGGATTATTATTTTCGTTCAGGTTTAATCAACGGCGTAGCAATCAGGGGGACCAGGGGACAATGCCCCGTCCTAAATTTTCTACTAGGGGACAACACGTGTGAGAAAGATAAATTTGGCGTTTAAAACTTTTAAGAACAAAGTAAGAGCGAATTCAACTTTCGATTTTTGGACAAATTGAAGGAAAATTTCCTAATATTTGTCAACTTTTATAATATCATTTTGTGGAGCGGCTCGCTTCGCCTCCAAACCCAAAAACGTTCCTAGGCCCAGTTCAATTGTAGAAGTATTTTTATTGTAGTATTTATTATTTAGTGTTAGTGTATAAATTGTTTTGCCCCGCTTATTCGAGCCCAAGATGCCCGAATTTATGAATACCGGGACTATTCCTATGGAAAATCGTAATAGATAGTTTTAATGAATCTATGGTCAAGAGTGTATAATTGTTAGGTTTAATTATTATTATATAATATTTGGAGTAAAGAAAATAACAGTATAGTCCTTGGGGCCTAACCGTAACTATTCCCTTAAATATAAAGAGAAGATAATAATAGTTTCCCCCATTTGGATTTTTTGTATAGTGTTTTTATATTGTATGTTAAATAGAGTTTTTGTTGATTGATTAAAAGCAAAGGGTTTCCATTCTGAATTCAAATATTTCATCTCCCCCTTTCCCTTTTATGTAACCCCCTATCTCCGATCGGATTATATTCTAGACCGTACTCTTTATCCCAAACCGATGCGATACGCGTTAAGAATTACCCCGAGAGGTGGCACGAATCATGAACTGGGATGCGAAGTTTCTATCAAATATTCTGGTTTTATAGAATAGATTGCATTATCAATAATAGGTTCCTTTAAAAAGAAAAGTATTTAAATAAATATTCAATATCAATTAAATATATCCTTCCTATTAACCTTGGTATTGTGATTACTTACAAGTATTTTGCCAACTTTCGTATCTGGTAGAGGGTCCGGATATTCATCGACTGAGCCATTTCCACCAATAAAGTGTTTGGTTTGTTGTGTGGGAGAGGGTGAGGACCTTAAAAACATTTAACAAGTCGGCCCAGGCCGTAATATTAGTTCCAGATCCGTGTATTAGAGTGGACAAACCTATACACCCGTAGTAGACACAGGTAGGCAAACTAATACAAAAGCTAATGAGGCTACGTGATTTATTATCGTTTGATAAATAAATTGCCATCCTAAGTTAAAGAGTGGATGGCGCCCACCATTAGCTGACCCGGGTGGGCAAACTAATAAAAAATCTGTTGGGCCCATGTGATTTCCCATTGTTTGGTATAAAATTTACCATCCTATGTTAAAGAGTGGCCACCGCCCACCCTCATGAAATCAACTTTTTTCCCGGTAACTCTCCCTTTAAGGGGGTTGGTCGGAGGGGGCGGAAATTAACGGCACTGCGTGTGCGTTAAAGAGTTCTATCGAATGAGACCAACTGTCTTTTTTTCGGTCACTCTCCCTTTAATAAGAAAGTGCCACACTTATTTATTACTTCTGACCATACACGGTTTCGATAAGAAAGTGCCACACTTATTTATTACTTCTGACCATACACGGTTTCGATAAGAAAGTGCCACACTTATTTATTACTTCTGACCATACACGGTTTCCATAAGAAAGTGCCACACTTATTTATTACTTCTGACCATACCCGGTTTTGATAAAAAAGTGCCACACTTATTTATTACTTCTGACCATACACGGTTTCGATAAGGAAGTGCCACACTTATTACTACGGACCATACACGGTTTCGATAAGAAAGTGTCACACTTATTTATTACTTCTGACCATACACGGTTTCGATAAGGAAGTGCCACACTTATTTATTACTTCTGACTATACCCGGTTTTGATAAGAAAGTGCCACACTTATTTAAGACTTTCGACTATACACGGTTTCGATAAGAAAGTGCCACACTTATTTATTACTTCTGACCATACACGGTTTCGATAAGAAAGTGCCACACTTATTTATTTCTTCTGACCATACATGGCTTCCATAAGAAAGTGCCACACTCATTACTTCTGACCATACACGGTTTCGATAAGAAAGTGCCACACTTATTTATTACTTCTGACCATACACGGTTTCGATAAGGAAGTGCCACACTTATTTATTACTTCTGACCATACCCGGTTATGATAAGAAAGTGCCACACTTATTTACTACTTCTGACCATACCCGGTTTTGATAAGAAAGTGCCACACTTATTTATTACTTCTGACCATACCCGGTTTCGATAAGAAAGTGCCACACTTATTTATTACTTCTGACCATACCCGGTTTCGATAAGAAAGTGCCACACTTATTTATTAATTCTGACCATACCCGGTTTTGATAAGAAAGTGCCACACTTATTTATTACTTCTGACCATACCCGGTTTTGATAAGAAAGTGCCACAATTACTTCTGACCATACCCGGTTTCGATAAGAAAGTACCACACTTATTTATTACTTCTGACTATACACGGTTTCGATAAGAAAGTGCCACACTTATTTATTACTTCTGACCATACATGGCTTCCATAAGAAAGTGCCACACTTATTACTTCTGACCATACACGGTTTCGATAAGAAAGTGCCACACTTATTTATTACTTCTGACCATACACGGTTTCGATAAGGAAGTGCCACACTTATTTATTACTTCTGACCATACCCGGTTTTGATAAGAAAGTGCCACACTTATTTATTACTTCTGACCATACACGGTTTCGATAAGAAAGTGCCACACTTATTTATTACTTCTGACCATACACGGTTTCCATAAGAAAGTGCCACACTTATTACTTCGGACCATACACGGTTTCGATAAGAAAGTGTCACACTTATTTATTACTTCTGACCATACACGGTTTCGATAAGGAAGTGCCACACTTATTTCTTACTTCTGACCATACACGGTTTCAAAAAGAAAGTGGCACACTTATTACGTCTGACCAAACACGGTTTCGATAAGAAAGTGCCACACTTATTTATTACTTCTGACCATACCCGGTTTCGATAAGAAAGTGCCACACTTATTTATTACTTCTGACCATACCCGGTTTCGATAAGAAAGGACCACACTTATTTATTACTTCTGACCATACCCGGTTTCGATAAGAAAGTGCAACACTTATTTATTACTTCTGACCAAACACGGTTTCGATAAGAAAGTGCCACACTTATTTATTACTTCTGACCATACCCGGTTTCGATAAGAAAGTGCCACACTTATTTATTACTTCTAACCATACCCGGTTTTGATAAGAAAGTGCCACACTTATTTATTACTTCTGACCATACCCGGTTTTGATAAGAAAGGGCCACAATTACTTCTGACCATACACGGTTTCGATAAGAAAGTGCCACACTTATTTATTACTTCTGACCATACACGGTTTCGATAAGGAAGTGCCACACTTATTTATTACTTCTGACCATACCCGGTTTTGATAAGAAAGTGCCACACTTATTTAAGACTTTCGACTATACACGGTTTCGATAAGAAAGTGCCACACTTATTTATTTCTTCTGACCATACATGGCTTCCATAAGAAAGTGCCACACTTATTACTTCTGACCATACACGGTTTCGATAAGAAAGTGCCACACTTATTTATTACTTCTGACCATACACGGTTTCGATAAGGAAGTGCCACACTTATTTATTACTTCTGACCATACCCGGTTATGATAAGAAAGTGCCACACTTATTTACTACTTCTGACCATACCCGGTTTTGATAAGAAAGTGCCACACTTATTTATTACTTCTGACCATACCCGGTTTCGATAAGAAAGTGCCACTCTTATTTATTACTTCTGACCATACCCGGTTTCGATAAGAAAGTGCCACACTTATTTATTACTTCTGACCATACCCGGTTTTGATAAGAAAGTGCCACACTTATTAATTACTTCTGACCATACCCGGTTTCGATAAGAAAGTGCCACTCTTATTTATTACTTCTGACCATACCCGGTTTTGATAGGAAAGTGCCACACTTATTTATTACTTCTGACCATACCCGGTTTCGATAAGAAAGTGCCTTACTTATTTCTTACTTCTGTACATACACGGTTTCAAAAAGAAAGTGGCACATTTATTACGTCTAACCAAACACGGTTTCGATAAGAAAGTGCCACACTTATTTATTACTTCTGACCATACCCGGTTTCGATAAGAAAGTGCCACACTTATTTATTACTTCTGACCATACCCGGTTTCGATAAGAAAGGACCACACTTATTTTTTACACTGACCATACCCGGTTTCGATAAGAAAGTGCAACACTTATTTATTACTTCTGACCAAACACGGTTTCGATAAGAAAGTGCCACACTTATTTATTACTTCTGACCATACCCGGTTTCGATAAGAAAGTGCCACACTTATTTATTACTTCTGACCATACCCGGTTTCGATAAGAAAGTGCCACACTTATTTATTACTTCTAACCATACCCGGTTTTGATAAGAAAGTGCCACACTTATTTATTACTTCTGACCATACCCGGTTTTGATAAGAAAGTGCCACAATTACTTCTGACCATACCCGGTTTCGATAAGAAAGTGCCACACTTAATTATTACTTCTGACCATACCCGGTTTCGATAAGAAAGTGCCACACTTATTTATTACTTCTGACCATACCCGGTTTCGATAAGAAAGTACCACACTTATTTATTACTTCTGACCATACCCGGTTTTGATAGGAAAGTGCCACACTTATTTATTACTTCTGACCATACCCGGTTTCGATAAGAAAGTGCCACACTTATTTCTTACTTCTGACCATACACGGTTTCAAAAAGAAAGTGGCACACTTATTACGTCTAACCAAACACGGTTTCGATAAGAAAGTGCCACACTTATTTATTACTTCTGACCATACCCGGTTTCGATAAGAAAGTGCCACACTTATTTATTACTTCTGACCATACCCGGTTTCGATAAGAAAGGGCCACACTTATTTATTACTTCTGACCATACCCGATTTCGATAAGAAAGTGCAACACTTATTTATTACTTCTGACCAAACACGGTTTCGATAAGAAAGTGCCACACTTATTTATTACTTCTGACCATACCCGGTTTCGATAAGAAATTGCCACACTTATTTATTACTTCTGACCATACCCGGTTTCGATAAGAAAGTGCCACACTTATTTATTACTTCTGACCATACCCGGTTTTGATAAGAAAGTGCCACACTTATTTATTACTTCTGACCATACCCGGTTTTGATAAGAAAGTGCCACAATTACTTCTGACCATACCCGGTTTCGATAAGAAAGTGCCACACTTATTTATTACTTCTGACCATACACGGTTTCGATAAGGAAGTGCCACACTTATTTATTTCTTCTGACCATACCCGGTTTTGATAAGAAAGTGCCACACTTATTTAAGACTTTCGACTATACACGGTTTCGATAAGAAAGTGCCACACTTATTTATTACTTCTGACCATACACGGTTTCGATAAGAAAGTGCCACACTTATTTATTACTTCTGACCATACACGGTTTCGATAAGAAAGTGCCACACTTATTACTTCTGACCAAACACGGTTTCGATAAGAAAGTGCCACACTTATTTATTACTTCTGACCATACACGGTTTCGATAAGGAAGTGCCACACTTATTTATTACTTCTGACCATACCCGGTTTTGATAAGAAAGTGCCACACTTATTTATTACTTCTGACCATACACGGTTTCGATAAGAAAGTGCCACACTTATTTATTACTTCTGACCATACACGGTTTCCATAAGAAAGTGCCACACTTATTACTTCGGACCATACACGGTTTCGATAAGAAAGTGCCACACTTATTTATTACTTCTGACCATACACGGTTTCGATAAGGAAGTGCCACACTTATTTATTACTTCTGACCATACATGGCTTCCATAAGAAAGTGCCACACTTATTACTTCTGACCATACACGGTTTCGATAAGAAAGTGCCACACTTATTTATTACTTCTGACCATACGCGGTTTCGATAAGGAAGTGCCACACTTATTTATTACTTCTGACCATACCCGGTTATGATAAGAAAGTGCCACACTTATTTACTACTTCTGACCATACCCGGTTTTGATAAGAAAGTGCCACACTTATTTATTACTTCTGACCATACCCGGTTTCGATAAGAAAGTGCCACACTTATTTATTACTTCTGACCATTCCCGGTTTCGATAAAAAAGTGCCACACTTATTTATTACTTCTGACCATACCCGGTTTTGATAAGAAAGTGCCACACTTATTTATTACTTCTGACCATACCCGGTTTTGATAAGAAAGTGCCACAATTACTTCTTACCATACCCGGTTTCGATAAGAAAGTGCCACACTTATTTATTTCTTCTGACAATACACGGTTTCGATAAGAAAGTGCCACACTTATTACTTCTGACCAAACACGGTTTCGATAAGAAAGTGCCACACTTATTTATTACTTCTGACCATACCCGGTTTCGATAAGAAAGTACCACACTTATTTATTACTTCTGACCATACCCGGTTTTGATAGGAAAGTGCCACACATATTTATTACTTCTGACCATACCCGGTTTCGATAAGAAAGTGCCACACTTATTTATTACTTCTGACCATACACGGTTTCAAAAAGAAAGTGGCACACTTATTACGTCTGACCAAACACGGTTTCGATAAGAAAGTGCCACACTTATTTATTACTTCTGACCATACCCGGTTTCGATAAGAAAGTGCCACACTTATTTATTACTTCTGACCATACCCGGTTTCGATAAGAAAGGACCACACTTATTTATTACTTCTGACCATACCCGGTTTCGATAAGAAAGTGCAACACTTATTTATTACTTCTGACCAAACACGGTTTCGATAAGAAAGTGCCACACTTATTTATTACTTCTGACCATACCCGGTTTCGATAAGAAAGTGCCACACTTATTTATTACTTCTGACCATACCTGGTTTTGATAAGAAAGTGCCACACTTATTTATTACTTCTGACCATACCCGGTTTTGATAAGAAAGTGCCACAATTACTTCTGACCATACCCGGTTTCGATAAGAAAGTGCCACACTTATTTATTACTTCTGACCATACACGGTTTCGATAAGAAAGTGCCACACTTATTACTTCTGACCATACACGGTTTCGATAAGGAAGTGCCACACTTATTTATTACTTCTGACCATACCCGGTTATGATAAGAAAGTGCCACACTTATTTTTTTCCCGGTAACTCTCCCTTTAAGGGGGTTGGTCGGAGGGGGCGGAAATTAACGGCACTGCGTGTGCGTTAAATAGTTCTATCGAATGAGACCAACTGTCTTTTTTTCGGTCACTCTCCCTTTAATAAGAAAGTGCCACACTTATTTATTACTTCTGACCATACACGGTTTCGATAAGAAAGTGCCACACTTATTTATTACTTCTGACCATACACGGTTTCGATAAGAAAGTGCCACACTTATTTATTACTTCTGCCCATACACGGTTTCCATAAGAAAGTGCCACACTTATTTATTACTTCTGACCATACCCGGTTTTGATAAGAAAGTGCCACACTTATTTAGTACTTCTGACCATACACGGTTTTGATAAGGAAGTGCCACACTTATTACTTCGGACCATACACGGTTTCTTTCAATAAGAAAGTGCCACACTTATTTAAGACTTTCGACTATACACGGTTTCCATAAGAAAGAGCCACACTTATTTATTACTTCTGACCATACCCGATTTCGATAAGAAAGTACCACACTTATTTATTACTTCTGACCATACCCGGTTTCGATAAGAAAGTGCCACACTTATTTATTACTTCTGACCATACACGGTTTCGATAAGAAAGTGCCACACTTATTTATTTCTTCTGACCATACATGGCTTCCATAAGAAAGTGACACTTATTACTTCTGACCATACACGGTTTCGATAAGAAAGTGCCACACTTATTTATTACTTCTGACCATACACGGTTTCGATAAGGAAGTGCCACACTTATTTATTACTTCTGACCATACCCGGTTTTGATTAGAAAGTGCCACACTTATTTATTACTTCTGACCATACACGGTTTCGATAAGAAAGTGCCACACTTATTTATAACTTCTGACCATACACGGTTTCCATAAGAAAGTGCCACACTTATTACTTCGGGCCATACACGGTTTCGATAAGAAAGTGCCACACTTATTTATTACTTCTGACCATACACGGTTTCGATAAGGAAGTGCCACACTTATTTATTAATTCTGACCATACCCGGTTTTGATAAGAAAGTGCCACACTTATTTAAGACTTTCGACTATACACGGTTTCGATAAGAAAGTGCCACACTTATTTATTACTTCTGACCATACACGGTTTCGATAAGAAAGTGCCACACTTATTTATTTCTTCTGACCATACATGGCTCCCATAAGAAAGTGCCACACTTATTACTTCTGACCATACACGGTTTCGATAAGGAAGTGCCACACTTATTTATTACTTCTGACCATACCCGGTTATGATAAGAAAGTGCCACACTTATTTACTACTTCTGACCATACCCGGTTTTGATAAGAAAGTGCCACACTTATTTATTACTTCTGACCATACCCGGTTTCGATAAGAAAGTGCCACACTTATTTATTACTTCTGACCATACCCAGTTTCGATTAGAAAGTACCACACTTATTTATTACTTCTGACCATACCCGGTTTTGATAGGAAAGTGCCACACATATTTATTACTTCTGACCATACCCGGTTTCGATAAGAAAGTGCCACACTTATTTATTACTTCTGACCATACACGGTTTCAAAAAGAAAGTGGCACACTTATTACGTCTGACCAAACACGGTTTCGATAAGAAAGTGCCACACTTATTTATTACTTCTGACCATACCCGGTTTCGATAAGAAAGTGCCACACTTATTTATTACTTCTGACCATAGCCGGTTTCGATAAGAAAGTGCCACTCTTATTTATTACTTCTGACCATACCCGGTTTTGATAGGAAAGTGCCACACTTATTTATTACTTCTGACCATACCCGGTTTCGATAAGAAAGTGCCTTACTTATTTCTTACTTCTGTACATACACGGTTTCAAAAAGAAAGTGGCACATTTATTACGTCTAACCAAACACGGTTTCGATAAGAAAGTGCCACACTTATTTATTACTTCTGACCATACCCGGTTTCGATAAGAAAGGACCACACTTATTTTTTACACTGACCATACCCGGTTTCGATAAGAAAGTGCAACACTTATTTATTACTTCTGACCAAACACGGTTTCGATAAGAAAGTGCCACACTTATTTATTACTTCTGACCATACCCGGTTTCGATAAGAAAGTGCCACACTTATTTATTACTTCTGACCATACCCGGTTTCGATAAGAAAGTGCCACACTTATTTATTACTTCTAACCATACCCGGTTTTGATAAGAAAGTGCCACACTTATTTATTACTTCTGACCATACCCGGTTTTGATAAGAAAGTGCCACAATTACTTCTGACCATACCCGGTTTCGATAAGAAAGTGCCACACTTAATTATTACTTCTGACCATACACGGTTTCGATAAGAAAGTGCCACACTTATTTATTACTTCTGACCATACCCGGTTTCGATAAGAAAGTACCACACTTATTTATTACTTCTGACCATACCCGGTTTTGATAGGAAAGTGCCACACTTATTTATTACTTCTGACCATACCCGGTTTCGATAAGAAAGTGCCACACTTATTTCTTACTTCTGACCATACACGGTTTCAAAAAGAAAGTGGCACACTTATTACGTCTAACCAAACACGGTTTCGATAAGAAAGTGCCACACTTATTTATTACTTCTGACCATACCCGGTTTCGATAAGAAAGTGCCACACTTATTTATTACTTCTGACCATACCCGGTTTCGATAAGAAAGGGCCACTCTTATTTATTACTTCTGACCATACCCGATTTCGATAAGAAAGTGCAACACTTATTTATTACTTCTGACCAAACACGGTTTCGATAAGAAAGTGCCACACTTATTTATTACTTCTGACCATACCCGGTTTCGATAAGAAATTGCCACACTTATTTATTACTTCTGACCATACCCGGTTTCGATAAGAAAGTGCCACACTTATTTATTACTTCTGACCATACCCGGTTTTGATAAGAAAGTGCCACACTTATTTATTACTTCTGACCATACCCGGTTTTGATAAGAAAGTGCCACAATTACTTCTGACCATACCCGGTTTCGATAAGAAAGTGCCACACTTATTTATTACTTCTGACCATACACGGTTTCGATAAGGAAGTGCCACACTTATTTATTTCTTCTGACCATACCCGGTTTTGATAAGAAAGTGCCACACTTATTTAAGACTTTCGACTATACACGGTTTCGATAAGAAAGTGCCACACTTATTTATTACTTCTTACCATACACGGTTTCGATAAGAAAGTCCCACACTTATTTATTACTTCTGACCATACACGGTTTCGATAAGAAAGTGCCACACTTATTACTTCTGACCAAACACGGTTTCGATAAGAAAGTGCCACACTTATTTATTACTTCTGACCATACACGGTTTCGATAAGGAAGTGCCACACTTATTTATTACTTCTGACCATACCCGGTTTTGATAAGAAAGTGCCACACTTATTTATTACTTCTGACCATACACGGTTTCGATAAGAAAGTGCCACACTTATTTATTACTTCTGACCATACACGGTTTCCATAAGAAAGTGCCACACTTATTACTTCGGACCATACACGGTTTCGATAAGAAAGTGCCACACTTATTTATTACTTCTGACCATACACGGTTTCGATAAGGAAGTGCCACACTTATTTATTACTTCTGACCATACATGGCTTCCATAAGAAAGTGCCACACTTATTACTTCTGACCATACACGGTTTCGATAAGAAAGTGCCACACTTATTTATTACTTCTGACCATACGCGGTTTCGATAAGGAAGTGCCACACTTATTTATTACTTCTGACCATACCCGGTTATGATAAGAAAGTGCCACACTTATTTACTACTTCTGACCATACCCGGTTTTGATAAGAAAGTGCCACACTTATTTATTACTTCTGACCATACCCGGTTTCGATAAGAAAGTGCCACACTTATTTATTACTTCTGACCATTCCCGGTTTCGATAAAAAAGTGCCACACTTATTTATTACTTCTGACCATACCCGGTTTTGATAAGAAAGTGCCACACTTATTTATTACTTCTGACCATACCCGGTTTTGATAAGAAAGTGCCACAATTACTTCTTACCATACCCGGTTTCGATAAGAAAGTGCCACACTTATTTATTACTTCTGACAATACCCGGTTTTGATAAGAAAGTGCCACAATTACTTCTTACCATACCCGGTTTCGATAAGAAAGTGCCACACTTATTTATTTCTTCTGACAATACACGGTTTCGATAAGAAAGTGCCACACTTATTACTTCTGACCAAACACGGTTTCGATAAGAAAGTGCCACACTTATTTATTACTTCTGACCATACCCGGTTTCGATAAGAAAGTACCACACTTATTTATTACTTCTGACCATACCCGGTTTTGATAGGAAAGTGCCACACATATTTATTACTTCTGACCATACCCGGTTTCGATAAGAAAGTGCCACACTTATTTATTACTTCTGACCATACACGGTTTCAAAAAGAAAGTGGCACACTTATTACGTCTGACCAAACACGGTTTCGATAAGAAAGTGCCACACTTATTTATTACTTCTGACCATACCCGGTTTCGATAAGAAAGTGCCACACTTATTTATTACTTCTGACCATACCCGGTTTCGATAAGAAAGGACCAAACTTATTTATTACTTCTGACCATACCCGGTTTCGATAAGAAAGTGCAACACTTATTTATTACTTCTGACCAAACACGGTTTCGATAAGAAAGTGCCACACTTATTTATTACTTCTGACCATACCCGGTTTCGATAAGAAAGTGCCACACTTATTTATTACTTCTGACCATACCCGGTTTTGATAAGAAAGTGCCACACTTATTTATTACTTCTGACCATACCCGGTTTTGATAAGAAAGTGCCACAATTACTTCTGACCATACCCGGTTTCGATAAGAAAGTGCCACACTTATTTATTACTTCTGACCATACACGGTTTCGATAAGAAAGTGCCACACTTATTACTTCTGACCATACACGGTTTCGATAAGGAAGTGCCACACTTATTTATTACTTCTGACCATACCCGGTTATGATAAGAAAGTGCCACACTTATTTTTTTCCCGGTAACTCTCCCTTTAAGGGGGTTGGTCGGAGGGGGCGGAAATTAACGGCACTGCGTGTGCGTTAAATAGTTCTATCGAATGAGACCAACTGTCTTTTTTTCGGTCACTCTCCCTTTAATAAGAAAGTGCCACACTTATTTATTACTTCTGACCATACACGGTTTCGATAAGAAAGTGCCACACTTATTTATTACTTCTGACCATACACGGTTTCGATAAGAAAGTGCCACACTTATTTATTACTTCTGCCCATACACGGTTTCCATAAGAAAGTGCCACACTTATTTATTACTTCTGACCATACCCGGTTTTGATAAGAAAGTGCCACACTTATTTAGTACTTCTGACCATACACGGTTTTGATAAGGAAGTGCCACACTTATTACTTCGGACCATACACGGTTTCTTTCAATAAGAAAGTGCCACACTTATTTAAGACTTTCGACTATACACGGTTTCCATAAGAAAGAGCCACACTTATTTATTACTTCTGACTATACACGGTTTCGATAAGAAAGTGCCACACTTATTTATTACTTCTGACCATACACGGTTTCGATAAGAAAGTGCCACACTTATTTATTTCTTCTGACCATACATGGCTTCCATAAGAAAGTGACACTTATTACTTCTGACCATACACGGTTTCGATAAGAAAGTGCCACACTTATTTATTACTTCTGACCATACACGGTTTCGATAAGGAAGTGCCACACTTATTTATTACTTCTGACCATACCCGGTTTTGATTAGAAAGTGCCACACTTATTTATTACTTCTGACCATACACGGTTTCGATAAGAAAGTGCCACACTTATTTATAACTTCTGACCATACACGGTTTCCATAAGAAAGTGCCACACTTATTACTTCGGGCCATACACGGTTTCGATAAGAAAATGCCACACTTATTTATTACTTCTGACCATACACGGTTTCGATAAGGAAGTGCCACACTTATTTATTAATTCTGACCATACCCGGTTTTGATAAGAAAGTGCCACACTTATTTAAGACTTTCGACTATACACGGTTTCGATAAGAAAGTGCCACACTTATTTATTACTTCTGACCATACACGGTTTCGATAAGAAAGTGCCACACTTATTTATTTCTTCTGACCATACATGGCTCCCATAAGAAAGTGCCACACTTATTACTTCTGACCATACACGGTTTCGATAAGGAAGTGCCACACTTATTTATTACTTCTGACCATACCCGGTTATGATAAGAAAGTGCCACACTTATTTACTACTTCTGACCATACCCGGTTTTGATAAGAAAGTGCCACACTTATTTATTACTTCTGACCATACCCGGTTTCGATAAGAAAGTGCCACACTTATTTATTACTTCTGACCATACCCAGTTTCGATTAGAAAGTACCACACTTATTTATTACTTCTGACCATACCCGGTTTTGATAGGAAAGTGCCACACATATTTATTACTTCTGACCATACCCGGTTTCGATAAGAAAGTGCCACACTTATTTATTACTTCTGACCATACACGGTTTCAAAAAGAAAGTGGCACACTTATTACGTCTGACCAAACACGGTTTCGATAAGAAAGTGCCACACTTATTTATTACTTCTGACCATACCCGGTTTCGATAAGAAAGTGCCACACTTATTTATTACTTCTGACCATAGCCGGTTTCGATAAGAAAGTGCCACTCTTATTTATTACTTCTGACCATACCCGGTTTTGATAGGAAAGTGCCACACTTATTTATTACTTCTGACCATACCCGGTTTCGATAAGAAAGTGCCTTACTTATTTCTTACTTCTGTACATACACGGTTTCAAAAAGAAAGTGGCACATTTATTACGTCTAACCAAACACGGTTTCGATAAGAAAGTGCCACACTTATTTATTACTTCTGACCATACCCGGTTTCGATAAGAAAGGACCACACTTATTTTTTACACTGACCATACCCGGTTTCGATAAGAAAGTGCAACACTTATTTATTACTTCTGACCAAACACGGTTTCGATAAGAAAGTGCCACACTTATTTATTACTTCTGACCATACCCGGTTTCGATAAGAAAGTGCCACACTTATTTATTACTTCTGACCATACCCGGTTTCGATAAGAAAGTGCCACACTTATTTATTACTTCTAACCATACCCGGTTTTGATAAGAAAGTGCCACACTTATTTATTACTTCTGACCATACCCGGTTTTGATAAGAAAGTGCCACAATTACTTCTGACCATACCCGGTTTCGATAAGAAAGTGCCACACTTAATTATTACTTCTGACCATACACGGTTTCGATAAGAAAGTGCCACACTTATTTATTACTTCTGACCATACCCGGTTTCGATAAGAAAGTACCACACTTATTTATTACTTCTGACCATACCCGGTTTTGATAGGAAAGTGCCACACTTATTTATTACTTCTGACCATACCCGGTTTCGATAAGAAAGTGCCACACTTATTTCTTACTTCTGACCATACACGGTTTCAAAAAGAAAGTGGCACACTTATTACGTCTAACCAAACACGGTTTCGATAAGAAAGTGCCACACTTATTTATTACTTCTGACCATACCCGGTTTCGATAAGAAAGTGCCACACTTATTTATTACTTCTGACCATACCCGGTTTCGATAAGAAAGGGCCACACTTATTTATTACTTCTGACCATACCCGATTTCGATAAGAAAGTGCAACACTTATTTATTACTTCTGACCAAACACGGTTTCGATAAGAAAGTGCCACACTTATTTATTACTTCTGACCATACCCGGTTTCGATAAGAAATTGCCACACTTATTTATTACTTCTGACCATACCCGGTTTCGATAAGAAAGTGCCACACTTATTTATTACTTCTGACCATACCCGGTTTTGATAAGAAAGTGCCACACTTATTTATTACTTCTGACCATACCCGGTTTTGATAAGAAAGTGCCACAATTACTTCTGACCATACCCGGTTTCGATAAGAAAGTGCCACACTTATTTATTACTTCTGACCATACACGGTTTCGATAAGGAAGTGCCACACTTATTTATTTCTTCTGACCATACCCGGTTTTGATAAGAAAGTGCCACACTTATTTAAGACTTTCGACTATACACGGTTTCGATAAGAAAGTGCCACACTTATTTATTACTTCTTACCATACACGGTTTCGATAAGAAAGTCCCACACTTATTTATTACTTCTGACCATACACGGTTTCGATAAGAAAGGACCACACTTATTTATTACTTCTGACCATACCCGGTTTCGATAAGAAAGTGCCACACTTATTTATTACTTCTGACCATACACGGTTTCGATAAGGAAGTGCCACACTTATTTATTACTTCTGACCATACCCGGTTTTGATAAGAAAGTGCCACACTTATTTATTACTTCTGACCATACACGGTTTCGATAAGAAAGTGCCACACTTATTTATTACTTCTGACCATACACGGTTTCCATAAGAAAGTGCCACACTTATTACTTCGGACCATACACGGTTTCGATAAGAAAGTGCCACACTTATTTATTACTTCTGACCATACACGGTTTCGATAAGGAAGTGCCACACTTATTTATTACGTCTGACCATACATGGCTTCCATAAGAAAGTGCCACACTTATTACTTCTGACCATACACGGTTTCGATAAGAAAGTGCCACACTTATTTATTACTTCTGACCATACGCGGTTTCGATAAGGAAGTGCCACACTTATTTATTACTTCTGACCATACCCGGTTATGATAAGAAAGTGCCACACTTATTTACTACTTCTGACCATACCCGGTTTTGATAAGAAAGTGCCACACTTATTTATTACTTCTGACCATACCCGGTTTCGATAAGAAAGTGCCACACTTATTTATTACTTCTGACCATTCCCGGTTTCGATAAAAAAGTGCCACACTTATTTATTACTTCTGACCATACCCGGTTTTGATAAGAAAGTGCCACACTTATTTATTACTTCTGACCATACCCGGTTTTGATAAGAAAGTGCCACAATTACTTCTTACCATACCCGGTTTCGATAAGAAAGTGCCACACTTATTTATTACTTCTGACAATACACGGTTTCGATAAGAAAGTGCCACACTTATTACTTCTGACCAAACACGGTTTCGATAAGAAAGTGCCACACTTATTTATTACTTCTGACCATACCCGGTTTCGATAAGAAAGTACCACACTTATTTATTACTTCTGACCATACCCGGTTTTGATAGGAAAGTGCCACACATATTTATTACTTCTGACCATACCCGGTTTCGATAAGAAAGTGCCACACTTATTTATTACTTCTGACCATACACGGTTTCAAAAAGAAAGTGGCACACTTATTACGTCTGACCAAACACGGTTTCGATAAGAAAGTGCCACACTTATTTATTACTTCTGACCATACCCGGTTTCGATAAGAAAGTGCCACACTTATTTATTACTTCTGACCATACCCGGTTTCGATAAGAAAGGACCACACTTATTTATTACTTCTGACCATACCCGGTTTCGATAAGAAAGTGCAACACTTATTTATTACTTCTGACCAAACACGGTTTCGATAAGAAAGTGCCACACTTATTTATTACTTCTGACCATACCCGGTTTCGATAAGAAAGTGCCACACTTATTTATTACTTCTGACCATACCCGGTTTTGATAAGAAAGTGCCACACTTATTTATTACTTCTGACCATACCCGGTTTTGATAAGAAAGTGCCACAATTACTTCTGACCATACCCGGTTTCGATAAGAAAGTGCCACACTTATTTATTACTTCTGACCATACACGGTTTCGATAAGAAAGTGCCACACTTATTACTTCTGACCATACACGGTTTCGATAAGGAAGTGCCACACTTATTTATTACTTCTGACCATACCCGGTTATGATAAGAAAGTGCCACACTTATTTTTTTCCCGGTAACTCTCCCTTTAAGGGGGTTGGTCGGAGGGGGCGGAAATTAACGGCACTGCGTGTGCGTTAAATAGTTCTATCGAATGAGACCAACTGTCTTTTTTTTCGGTCACTCTCCCTTTAATAAGAAAGTGCCACACTTATTTATTACTTCTGACCATACACGGTTTCGATAAGAAAGTGCCACACTTATTTATTACTTCTGACCATACACGGTTTCGATAAGAAAGTGCCACACTTATTTATTACTTCTGCCCATACACGGTTTCCATAAGAAAGTGCCACACTTATTTATTACTTCTGACCATACCCGGTTTTGATAAGAAAGTGCCACACTTATTTAGTACTTCTGACCATACACGGTTTCGATAAGGAAGTGCCACACTTATTACTTCGGACCATACACGGTTTCTTTCAATAAGAAAGTGCCACACTTATTTAAGACTTTCGACTATACACGGTTTCCATAAGAAAGAGCCACACTTATTTATTACTTCTGACTATACACGGTTTCGATAAGAAAGTGCCACACTTATTTATTACTTCTGACCATACACGGTTTCGATAAGAAAGTGCCACACTTATTTATTTCTTCTGACCATACATGGCTTCCATAAGAAAGTGACACTTATTACTTCTGACCATACACGGTTTCGATAAGAAAGTGCCACACTTATTTATTACTTCTGACCATACACGGTTTCGATAAGGAAGTGCCACACTTATTTATTACTTCTGACCATACCCGGTTTTGATTAGAAAGTGCCACACTTATTTATTACTTCTGACCATACACGGTTTCGATAAGAAAGTGCCACACTTATTTATAACTTCTGACCATACACGGTTTCCATAAGAAAGTGCCACACTTATTACTTCGGGCCATACACGGTTTCGATAAGAAAGTGCCACACTTATTTATTACTTCTGACCATACACGGTTTCGATAAGGAAGTGCCACACTTATTTATTAATTCTGACCATACCCGGTTTTGATAAGAAAGTGCCACACTTATTTAAGACTTTCGACTATACACGGTTTCGATAAGAAAGTGCCACACTTATTTATTACTTCTGACCATACACGGTTTCGATAAGAAAGTGCCACACTTATTTATTTCTTCTGACCATACATGGCTCCCATTAGAAAGTGCCACACTTATTACTTCTGACCATACACGGTTTCGATAAGGAAGTGCCACACTTATTTATTACTTCTGACCATACCCGGTTATGATAAGAAAGTGCCACACTTATTTACTACTTCTGACCATACCCGGTTTTGATAAGAAAGTGCCACACTTATTTATTACTTCTGACCATACCCGGTTTCGATAAGAAAGTGCCACACTTATTTATTACTTCTGACCATACCCGGTTTCGATAAGAAAGTACCACACTTATTTATTACTTCTGACCATACCCGGTTTTGATAGGAAAGTGCCACACATATTTATTACTTCTGACCATACCCGGTTTCGATAAGAAAGTGCCACACTTATTTATTACTTCTGACCATACACGGTTTCAAAAAGAAAGTGGCACACTTATTACGTCTGACCAAACACGGTTTCGATAAGAAAGTGCCACACTTATTTATTACTTCTGACCATACCCGGTTTCGATAAGAAAGTGCCACACTTATTTATTACTTCTGACCATAGCCGGTTTCGATAAGAAAGGACCACACTTATTTATTACTTCTGACCATACCCGGTTTCGATAAGAAAGTGCAACACTTATTTATTACTTCTGACCAAACACGGTTTCGATAAGAAAGTGCCACACTTATTTATTACTTCTGACCATACCCGGTTTCGATAAGAAAGTGCCACACTTATTTATTACTTCTGACCATACCCGGTTTTGATAAGAAAGTGCCACACTTATTTATTACTTCTGACCATACCCGGTTTTGATAATAAAGTGCCACAATTACTTCTGACCATACCCGGTTTCGATAAGAAAGTGCCACACTTATTTATTACTTCTGACCATACACGGTTTCGATAAGAAAGTGCCACACTTATTACTTCTGACCATACACGGTTTCGATAAGGAAGTGCCACACTTATTTATTACTTCTGACCATACCCGGTTATGATAAGAAAGTGCCACACTTATTTACTACTTCTGACCATACCCGGTTTTGATAAGAAAGTGCCACACTTATTTATTACTTCTGACCATACCCGGTTTCGATAAGAAAGTGCCACACTTATTTATTACTTCTGACCATACCCGGTTTCGATAAGAAAGTACCACACTTATTTATTACTTCTGACCATACCCGGTTTTGATAGGAAAGTGCCACACATATTTATTACTTCTGACCATACCCGGTTTCGATAAGAAAGTGCCACACTTATTTATTACTTCTGACCATACACGGTTTCAAAAAGAAAGTGGCACACTTATTACGTCTGACCAAACACGGTTTCGATAAGAAAGTGCCACACTTATTTATTACTTCTGACCATACCCGGTTTCGATAAGAAAGTGCCACACTTATTTATTACTTCTGACCATACCCGGTTTCGATAAGAAAGGACCACACTTATTTATTACTTCTGACCATACCCGGTTTCGATAAGAAAGTGCAACACTTATTTATTACTTCTGACCAAACACGGTTTCGATAAGAAAGTGCCACACTTATTTATTACTTCTGACCATACCCGGTTTCGATAAGAAAGTGCCACAATTATTTATTACTTCTGACCATACCCGGTTTTGATAAGAAAGTGCCACACTTATTTATTACTTCTGACCATACCCGGTTTTGATAAGAAAGTGCCACAATTACTTCTGACCATACCCGGTTTCGATAAGAAAGTGCCACACTTATTTATTACTTCTGACCATACACGGTTTCGATAAGAAAGTGCCACACTTATTACTTCTGACCATACACGGTTTCGATAAGGAAGTGCCACACTTATTTATTACTTCTGACCATACCCGGTTATGATAAGAAAGTGCCACACTTATTTTTTTCCCGGTAACTCTCCCTTTAAGGGGGTTGGTCGGAGGGGGCGGAAATTAACGGCACTGCGTGTGCGTTAAATAGTTCTATCGAATGAGACCAACTGTCTTTTTTTCGGTCACTCTCCCTTTAATAAGAAAGTGCCACACTTATTTATTACTTCTGACCATACACGGTTTCGATAAGAAAGTGCCACACTTATTTATTACTTCTGACCATACACGGTTTCGATAAGAAAGTGCCACACTTATTTATTACTTCTGCCCATACACGGTTTCCATAAGAAAGTGCCACACTTATTTATTACTTCTGACCATACCCGGTTTTGATAAGAAAGTGCCACACTTATTTAGTACTTCTGACCATACACGGTTTCGATAAGGAAGTGCCACACTTATTACTTCGGACCATACACGGTTTCTTTCAATAAGAAAGTGCCACACTTATTTAAGACTTTCGACTATACACGGTTTCCATAAGAAAGAGCCACACTTATTTATTACTTCTGACTATACACGGTTTCGATAAGAAAGTGCCACACTTATTTATTACTTCTGACCATACACGGTTTCGATAAGAAAGTGCCACACTTATTTATTTCTTCTGACCATACATGGCTTCCATAAGAAAGTGACACTTATTACTTCTGACCATACACGGTTTCGATAAGAAAGTGCCACACTTATTTATTACTTCTGACCATACACGGTTTCGATAAGGAAGTGCCACACTTATTTATTACTTCTGACCATACCCGGTTTTGATAAGAAAGTGCCACACTTATTTATTACTTCTGACCATACACGGTTTCGATAAGAAAGTGCCACACTTATTTATAACTTCTGACCATACACGGTTTCCATAAGAAAGTGCCACACTTATTACTTCGGACCATACACGGTTTCGATAAGAAAGTGCCACACTTATTTATTACTTCTGACCATACACGGTTTCGATAAGGAAGTGCCACACTTATTTATTAATTCTGACCATACCCGGTTTTGATAAGAAAGTGCCACACTTATTTAAGACTTTCGACTATACACGGTTTCGATAAGAAAGTGCCACACTTATTTATTACTTCTGACCATACACGGTTTCGATAAGAAAGTGCCACACTTATTTATTTCTTCTGACCATACATGGCTCCCATAAGAAAGTGCCACACTTATTACTTCTGACCATACACGGTTTCGATAAGGAAGTGCCACACTTATTTATTACTTCTGACCATACCCGGTTATGATAAGAAAGTGCCACACTTATTTACTACTTCTGACCATACCCGGTTATGATAAGAAAGTGCCACACTTATTTACTACTTCTGACCATACCCGGTTTTGATAAGAAAGTGCCACACTTATTTATTACTTCTGACCATACCCGGTTTCGATAAGAAAGTGCCACACTTATTTATTACTTCTGACCATACCCGGTTTCGATAAAAAAGTGCCACACTTATTTATTACTTCTGACCATACCCGGTTTTGATAAGAAAGTGCCACACTTATTTATTACTTCTGACCATACCGGGTTTTGATAAGAAAGTGCCACAATTACTTCTGACCATACCCGGTTTCGATAAGAAAGTGCCACACTTATTTATTACTTCTGACCATACCCGGTTTCGATAAGAAAGTACCACACTTATTTATTACTTCTGACCATACCCGGTTTTGATAGGAAAGTGCCACACTTATTTATTACTTCTGACCATACCCGGTTTCGATAAGAAAGTGCCACACTTATTTATTACTTCTGACCATACACGGTTTCAAAAAGAAAGTGGCACACTTATTACGTCTGACCAAACACGGTTTCGATAAGAAAGTGCCACACTTATTTATTACTTCTGACCATACCCGGTTTCGATAAGAAAGTGCCACACTTATTTATTACTTCTGACCATACCCGGTTTCGATAAGAAAGGACCACACTTATTTATTACTTCTGACCATACCCGGTTTCGATAAGAAAGTGCAACACTTATTTATTACTTCTGACCAAACACGGTTTCGATAAGAAAGTGCCACACTTATTTATTACTTCTGACCATACCCGGTTTCGATAAGAAAGTGCCACACTTATTTATTACTTCTGACCATACCCGGTTTTGATAAGAAAGTGCCACACTTATTTATTACTTCTGACCATACACGGTTTCAAAAAGAAAGTGGCACACTTATTACGTCTGACCAAACACGGTTTCGATAAGAAAGTGCCACACTTATTTATTACTTCTGACCATACCCGGTTTCGATAAGAAAGTGCCACACTTATTTATTACTTCTGACCATACCCGGTTTCGATAAGAAAGGACCACACTTATTTATTACTTCTGACCATACCCGGTTTCGATAAGAAAGTGCAACACTTATTTATTACTTCTGACCAAACACGGTTTCGATAAGAAAGTGCCACACTTATTTATTACTTCTGACCATACCCGGTTTCGATAAGAAAGTGCCACACTTATTTATTACTTCTGACCATACCCGGTTTTGATAAGAAAGTGCCACACTTATTTATTACTTCTGACCATACCCGGTTTTGATAAGAAAGTGCCACAATTACTTCTGACCATACCCGGTTTCGATAAGAAAGTGCCACACTTATTTATTACTTCTGACCATACACGGTTTCGATAAGAAAGTGCCACACTTATTACTTCTGACCATACACGGTTTCGATAAGGAAGTGCCACACTTATTTATTACTTCTGACCATACCCGGTTATGATAAGAAAGTGCCACACTTATTTTTTTCCCGGTAACTCTCCCTTTAAGGGGGTTGGTCGGAGGGGGCGGAAATTAACGGCACTGCGTGTGCGTTAAATAGTTCTATCGAATGAGACCAACTGTCTTTTTTTCGGTCACTCTCCCTTTAATAAGAAAGTGCCACACTTATTTATTACTTCTGACCATACACGGTTTCGATAAGAAAGTGCCACACTTATTTATTACTTCTGACCATACACGGTTTCGATAAGAAAGTGCCACACTTATTTATTACTTCTGCCCATACACGGTTTCCATAAGAAAGTGCCACACTTATTTATTACTTCTGACCATACCCGGTTTTGATAAGAAAGTGCCACACTTATTTAGTACTTCTGACCATACACGGTTTCGATAAGGAAGTGCCACACTTATTACTTCGGACCATACACGGTTTCTTTCAATAAGAAAGTGCCACACTTATTTAAGACTTTCGACTATACACGGTTTCCATAAGAAAGAGCCACACTTATTTATTACTTCTGACTATACACGGTTTCGATAAGAAAGTGCCACACTTATTTATTACTTCTGACCATACACGGTTTCGATAAGAAAGTGCCACACTTATTTATTTCTTCTGACCATACATGGCTTCCATAAGAAAGTGACACTTATTACTTCTGACCATACACGGTTTCGATAAGAAAGTGCCACACTTATTTATTACTTCTGACCATACACGGTTTCGATAAGGAAGTGCCACACTTATTTATTACTTCTGACCATACCCGGTTTTGATAAGAAAGTGCCACACTTATTTATTACTTCTGACCATACACGGTTTCGATAAGAAAGTGCCACACTTATTTATAACTTCTGACCATACACGGTTTCCATAAGAAAGTGCCACACTTATTACTTCGGACCATACACGGTTTCGATAAGAAAGTGCCACACTTATTTATTACTTCTGACCATACACGGTTTCGATAAGGAAGTGCCACACTTATTTATTAATTCTGACCATACCCGGTTTTGATAAGAAAGTGCCACACTTATTTAAGACTTTCGACTATACACGGTTTCGATAAGAAAGTGCCACACTTATTTATTACTTCTGACCATACACGGTTTCGATAAGAAAGTGCCACACTTATTTATTTCTTCTGACCATACATGGCTCCCATAAGAAAGTGCCACACTTATTACTTCTGACCATACACGGTTTCGATAAGGAAGTGCCACACTTATTTATTACTTCTGACCATACCCGGTTATGATAAGAAAGTGCCACACTTATTTACTACTTCTGACCATACCCGGTTATGATAAGAAAGTGCCACACTTATTTACTACTTCTGACCATACCCGGTTTTGATAAGAAAGTGCCACACTTATTTATTACTTCTGACCATACCCGGTTTCGATAAGAAAGTGCCACACTTATTTATTACTTCTGACCATACCCGGTTTCGATAAAAAAGTGCCACACTTATTTATTACTTCTGACCATACCCGGTTTTGATAAGAAAGTGCCACACTTATTTATTACTTCTGACCATACCGGGTTTTGATAAGAAAGTGCCACAATTACTTCTGACCATACCCGGTTTCGATAAGAAAGTGCCACACTTATTTATTACTTCTGACCATACCCGGTTTCGATAAGAAAGTACCACACTTATTTATTACTTCTGACCATACCCGGTTTTGATAGGAAAGTGCCACACTTATTTATTACTTCTGACCATACCCGGTTTCGATAAGAAAGTGCCACACTTATTTATTACTTCTGACCATACACGGTTTCAAAAAGAAAGTGGCACACTTATTACGTCTGACCAAACACGGTTTCGATAAGAAAGTGCCACACTTATTTATTACTTCTGACCATACCCGGTTTCGATAAGAAAGTGCCACACTTATTTATTACTTCTGACCATACCCGGTTTCGATAAGAAAGGACCACACTTATTTATTACTTCTGACCATACCCGGTTTCGATAAGAAAGTGCAACACTTATTTATTACTTCTGACCAAACACGGTTTCGATAAGAAAGTGCCACACTTATTTATTACTTCTGACCATACCCGGTTTCGATAAGAAAGTGCCACACTTATTTATTACTTCTGACCATACCCGGTTTTGATAAGAAAGTGCCACACTTATTTATTACTTCTGACCATACACGGTTTCGATAAGAAAGTGCCACACTTATTTATTACTTCTGACCATACACGGTTTCCATAAGAAAGTGCCACACTTATTTATTACTTCTGACCATACCCGGTTTTGATAAGAAAGTGCCACAATTACTTCTGACCATACCCGGTTTCGATAAGGAAGTGCCACACTTATTTATTACTTCTGACCATACCCGGTTATGATAAGAAAGTGCCACACTTATTTTTTTCCCGGTAACTCTCCCTTTAAGGGGGTTGGTTGGAGGGGGCGGAAATTAACGGCACTGCGTGTGCGTTAAAGAGTTCTATCGAATGAGACCAACTGTCTTTTTTTCGGTCACTCTCCCTTTAATAAGAAAGTGCCACACTTATTTTTACTTCTGACCATACACGGTTTCGATAAGAAAGTGCCACACTTATTTATTACTTCTGACCATACACGGTTTCGATAAGAAAGTGCCACACTTATTTATTACTTCTGACCATACACGGTTTCCATAAGAAAGTGCCACACTTATTTATTACTTCTGACCATACCCGGTTTTGATAAGAAAGTGCCACACTTATTTATTACTTCTGACCATACACGGTTTCGACAAGGAAGTGCCACACTTATTACTTCGGACCATACACGGTTTCTTTCAATAAGAAAGTGCCACACTTATTTAAGACTTTCGACTATACACGGTTTCGATAAGAAAGAGCCACACTTATTTATTACTTCTGACTATACACGGTTTCGATAAGAAAGTGCCACACTTATTTATTACTTCTGACCATATACGGTTTCGATAAGAAAGTGCCACACTTATTTATTTCTTCTGACCATACATGGCTTCCATAAGAAAGTGCCACACTTATTACTTCTGACCATACACGGTTTCGATAAGAAAGTGCCACACTTATTTATTACTTCTGACCATACACGGTTTCGATAAGGAAGTGCCACACTTATTTATTACTTCTGACCATACTCGGTTTTGATAAGAAAGTGCCACACTTATTTATTACTTCTGACCATACACGGTTTCGATAAGAAAGTGCCACACTTATTTATTACTTCTGACCATACACGGTTTCCATAAGAAAGTGCCACTTTTATTACTTCGGACCATACACGGTTTCGATAAGAAAGTGCCACACTTATTTATTACTTCTGACCATACACGGTTTCGATAAGGAAGTGCCACACTTATTTATTACTTCTGACCATACCCGGTTTTGATAAGAAAGTGCCACACTTATTTAAGACTTTCGACTATACACGGTTTCGATAAGAAAGTGCCACACTTATTTATTACTTCTGACCATACACGGTTTCGATAAGAAAGTGCCACACTTATTTATTTCTTCTGACCAAACATGGCTTCCATAAGAAAGTGCCACACTTATTACTTCTGACCATACACGGTTTCGATAAGGAAGTGCCACACTTATTTATTACTTCTGACCATACCCGGTTATGATAAGAAAGTGCCACACTTATTTACTACTTCTGACCATACCCGGCTTTGATAAGAAAGTGCCACACTTATTTATTACTTCTGACCATACACGGTTTCAAAAAGAAAGTGGCACACTTATTACGTCTGACCAAACACGGTTTCGATAAGAAAGTGCCACACTTATTTATTACTTCTGACCATACACGGTTTCGATAAGAAAGTGCCACACTTATTACTTCTGACCAAACACGGTTTCGATAAGAAAGTGCCACACTTATTTATTACTTCTGACCATACCCGGTTTCGATAAGAAAGTACCACACTTATGTATTACTTCTGACCATACCCGGTTTTGATAGGAAAGTGCCACACTTATTTATTACTTCTGACCATACCCGGTTTCGATAAGAAAGTGCCACACTTATTTATTACTTCTGACCATACACGGTTTCAAAAAGAAAGTGGCACACTTATTACGTCTGACCAAACACGGTTTCGATAAGAAAGTGCCACACTTATTTATTACTTCTGACCATACCCGGTTTCGATAAGAAAGTGCCACACTTATTTATTACTTCTGACCATACTCGGTTTCGATAAGAAAGGACCACACTTATTTATTACTTCTGACCATACCCGGTTTCGATAAGAAAGTGCAACACTTATTTATTACTTCTGACTATACCCGGTTTCGATAAGAAAGTGCCACACTTATTTATTACTTCTGACCATACACGGTTTCAAAAAGAAAGTGGCACACTTATTACGTCTGACCATACCCGGTTTCGATAAGAAAGTGCCACACTTATTTATTACTTCTGACCATACCCGGTTTCGATAAGAAAGGACCACACTTATTTATTACTTCTGACCATACCCGGTTTCGATAAGAAAGTGCAACACTTATTTATTACTTCTGACCAAACACGGTTTCGAAAAGAAAGTGCCACACTTATTTATTACTTCTGACCATACCCGGTTTCGATAAGAAAGTGCCACACTTATTTATTACTTCTGACCATACCCGGTTTCGATAAGAAAGTGCCACACTTATTTATTACTTCTGACCATACCCGGTTTTGATAAGAAAGTGCCACACTTATTTATTACTTCTGACCATACCCGGTTTTGATAAGAAAGTGCCACAATTACTTCTGACCATACCCGGTTTCGATAAGAAAGTGCCACACTTATTTATTACTTCTGACCATACACGGTTTCGATAAGAAAGTGCCACACTTATTACTTCTGACCAAACACGGTTTCGATAAGAAAGGGCCACACTTATTTATTACTTCTGACCATACCCGGTTTCGATAAGAAAGTACCACACTTATTTATTACTTCTGACCATACCCGGTTTTGATAGGAAAGTGCCACACTTATTTATTACTTCTGACCATACCCGGTTTCGATAAGAAAGTGCCACACTTATTTATTACTTCTGACCATACTCGGTTTCGATAAGAAAGGACCACACTTATTTATTACTTCTGACCATACCCGGTTTCGATAAGAAAGTGCCACACTTATTTATTACTTCTGACCATACCCGGTTTCGATAAGAAAGGACCACACTTATTTATTACTTCTGACCATACCCGGTTTCGATAAGAAAGTGCAACACTTATTTATTACTTCTGACCATACCCGGTTTCGATAAGAAAGTGCCACACTTATTTATTACTTCTGACCATACCCGGTTTCGATAAGAAAGTGCCACACTTATTTATTACTTCTGACCAAACACGGTTTCGATAAGAAAGTGCCACACTTATTTATTACTTCTGACCATACCCGGTTTCGATAAGAAAGTGCCACACTTATTTATTACTTCTGACCATACCCGGTTTCGATAAGAAAGTGCCACACTTATTTATTACTTCTGACCATACCCGGTTTCGATAAGAAAGTGCCACACTTATTTATTACTTCTGACCATACCCGGTTTCGGTAAGAAAGTGCCACACTTATTTATTACTTCTGACCATACCCGGTTTCGATAAGAAAGTGCCACACTTATTTATTACTTCTGACCATACATGGTTTCGGTAAGAAAGTGCCACTCTTATTGCTTCTGACCATACACGGTTTCGATAAGAAAGTTCCAAACTTATTATTATTATATAATATTATATGGTATCTGCTGCAATATCTAACGGATCTATCTCTCCTGCCTTTACGGGCACTACTAGTTAATAATCTACTTGTACCGCTATTGAGTAAACGCAAAATTTCGTTCCGCCCCCAATGGAAGAAATGCGCCCCCCTATAGGGCGGGCACGAAACAAAAACTGTTCAAGGGTAAAATATCTAGCGGTAGTTTGCTGAGGACGGCGTGGCTCGGTTGGTAGAGCGTCGGGTTTTAAAGATTACGCGGCCAGCAACTGTCTGTGTTCGAGTCTCGGTGCGGCCAGCAAAATAAACAATATAAATATAAATAAATTATTTTTCGCAGCTCCATCTACCGTGTCGTCGCTTTTCCACGCCAAACAACATACAACATACAACATACAACACTTAACGACAATACGTCCATAGTAATAGTCCCACTTCTATATATATTTCTCGATGTGGAACTAAAAAGTGGAGATAATGTGGATAAGTTAAAGGGACCATCGTCACGGTTTAAACATTGCGCAGATTTATTTTTTTTAAATTTCGATAGATTAGCGTACATTAAAATGAGTTTTATGTTATTTAGGTTGAGCTAGTATGTCTATTGAGTCCCACCTAGCATTATGGCCAAAAACATGAAGGTGTTTGCTAAGGGGATAATTATTGTACGGGTTGTTTATATTTTTGTGTTCTTTAAGCCTTTGAGGAAATGGGCGAGGGCAAGGGGGATTTTTGGCGCCCCTCTCATTTTTAGGCTAAATTAAACTACCCCCCCCCCCCCCCCGTAAAAACATTACCGTGTCCATGTTATAAATTTACCGTTTTCATAACAATAAATAATATCTTTCTAAATACTTTGTGTAAACATATTTAATACCTTCTTTATGGTACACTCTGTTTGAAAAGTCTTCGACAGCTGAAATTTTTGCCCTCTTTTTAATTCTGCTAAAAAACTATAATAGATAGCTCGATGAAACCAATTGCAACTTTTATTTATTTTCCAATATCTTTCGTTATTTATCGGTTTCGTCCGCCAAAAATTAATAGTTTGGCGGGAACCGTCGAAACTCATTATTGACAACTGTTTAAATATTGGTTCTACGGCACTGACTCGCGCGTTTTTGAATTCACAATGGTCGATTCATATTTAGAAAGTGGAAAAATTATCCCTCTACAACCAACGGTTGAGAAGTTATAGCGTTTCCAAACTTTCCTCGAAACTAGGAAACACCTAAAATTCATCAAGCGATTATAAATAACGCAACTTCGATGACAATTTGGAAACGCGATAACTTCTCAACCGTTGGTTGTAGAGGGATAATTTTTCCACTTTCTAAATATGAACCGACCATTGTGAATTCAAAAACGCGCGAGTCAGTGCCGTAGAACCAATATTTAAACAGTTGTCAAAAATGAGTTTCGACGGTTCCCGCCAAACTATTAATTTTTGGCGGACGAAACCGATAAATAACGAAAGATATTGGAAAATAAATAAAAGTTTCAATTGGTTTCATCGAGCTATCTATTATAGTGTTCTAGCAGAATTAAAAAGAGGGCAAAAATTTCAGCTGTCGAAGACTTTTCAAACAGAGTGTACATGGTCATTTTACATGGAGTTTGAAACACTAGGTAAGGTGGCAAGACTAGTATACCTTAAGTACTATACTTATAATGTCCATGCTGAATAGGATTATCGTTAATATATAGGCTGTCCTAATTTGATCGGCCCAGGCGTTTATAAGGAAGGACCCTTTTCTTTTGGAATTTTCAGAAAAATCGTTAAATTTTTCACCGTTTTGAAATTTTTATTTTTTGAACGATAATTATAATTATTATTGAGAAGGGGCGTGGAGGCATGAATGCCCAACCATGCACTTCGACCCTAGGTCCATTGTTCTCCCCTGACCTATGACTTAGAAAAGTCCTATCTCCGACACAAACCTTAAGATACTTTTCGCTGGCATATTAAAGAAGTCGTTAGTTTCCAATTGATGCATCCCAAGATGCTCTAGCCTTTGAGCCGCATAAAAATCGCAGCTACAGAGAATGTGAGAGGCACTCTCCTCCTCGGCCTTGCAGGCCCTACATAGTGGGTCATCGCTGATACCAATAAGATTTAAATGTCTGTTGAGCTGGCAGTGACCTGTAAGCAGGCCAGTAACCCACCTTATACTAGATTTTGAGAGCGAATGCAGTTCTTTCGCCCTTTGCCTAGAGGGGCCAGGAATAAACTCCTAAGCCTGTCTTTGGCCATCCATCTCGAGCCAGAGCTCAAGTTGATGGTTAGTCATGTACTTGGAAACCAGGCTGCGTATCAAGCCACGGGGGATAGGGACAGCAGGTTCTGGCCCACAGAACCCAGCCGTCACACCCTCCCTGGCCAAGATGTCAGACTTTTCATTCCCATGATACCCCTTATGTCCTGGGACCCAATAAAGTTGAACCTTATTAAGCGTACCGAGATTGGAAAGGAGATCCAAGCAGCTAAGAACCAGTCTGGAAGAAACACTAGACTGGTTTAGAGCTTTTAAAGCAGCCTGGCTATCCGAACAAATTTGGATAACTTTCCCGCGATAGTTCTTCTTATGACAGAAGTCAACACAGAAGCAGATAGCAGAAATCTCTGCCTTAAAGACACTTGCATAAATCCCAAGGCTCTCGTAGAAGCCGTATTTGGTCGTTAGGCAGTTCATCCCTGCGCCCGCACCTAAATGGGTTTTAGACCCATCGGTGAAATAGACAACTTCCCCTCTGGTACCGAGGGTAACATTTGACTAAGTTTAGCAGCCATGTTGTCAGAACCCATTGAAAGAACAGGTAACCGACTGGAAATATCCCTAAAAAGCGTAGTGTGGCTCTTTTCCCAACTATTGGCCATCCACCACCCGTTTTGGTTTAGCCTATTGGCACCAAAAGTAGCAGCTTCCTCTATAAACAAATGTAGAGGAAGAATATTCAGTAGAATTTCTAGAGAAGCAGTTGAGGCTGTTCTCATAGCTCCTGTTTTGCCAACGCAAGCTAGCCTTTGAAGAGTGCGCAGTTCTGACTGCACCGTTTTAAGAGTAACCCTTGGCCACCAGACTACAGCTGCATAGGACGGTATAGTATTGAACGATAGGTGGTAGACGAAAATTTTCAATCAACAAGTTGTAGAGCGTACTCGAACACCATTAATGAAATTGGTTTGGTCAAAAACGGACAATTTTTCATTGAAATAATACGTCATGAAAAAAACCAAGTTGGTACTACCCAAAAAGGTTTACGACTCATGAAAAAGAAAGAGAAACCTATCTAATTTGAAATGATCGTATGTTGGTAAAGATAAAAATAGGGACTGCTTTTTAAGCCAAATCATTTTAAATCTTTTTTTGGAGAAAATACAATTTACATAGTAGATCAATTCCAGAATTCACGCGTCTTATTTGGGGCAAGAATGTTGCAAGAATTCCACGAAACCGTCTAATTTATGCCAACTGAATTTCCCACGTGTTTTTTATTTTGCACTACTCTGTCGCTTAAAGTGTGGTTCCATTTTATTATTTAAAGAGACAGCTTCGTTTTAAAATCATTCTCTGAACGTACTCCAGTAAAATAAAAAGATGCCTCGTTATACCTGTGGACAGCGGTCCAGGATGGTCGAATTATACTACGGAGATGGTCAACGAAATGTACTTGAATTGAGTCGATTATTTCAAATGTTGTATCCTGACAGTGTGTCAGAATTTATAGCCCGGTGTACCTAGACCTCCTAATTCGGTCAGGTTTGGGCTGGAAACTGAGCTTCGGGTCACCCTAACGGAGATGGTCGCTGCAAACTGGCCACCTCGGCGGATTGGGTAGCCTGCTGTGGGGTGGCGGGCCTCCGTATGAGGGCACGGTGGTCCTGTTTCCTGGCCTTTTGGAGCACACCGCGATCTACGGTGCCAGCTGTGCCGGGTTATGTGGACTGCTGTGTTCCCGTCGTTCCCCTTTAGGAGCTCTCTCCAAAGGGTATGACCTACGTAGGTAGGTTGTCAGCTGGAGTTGTTGCTATAGCATCCACTCTTAATCCCACCACTGTGTGCGAAGTAAGAATTGGTCAACCCATTGCCGCACCTTTAGCTGGGTTGAGTGGTTTGCATCAAAGGTGCGACCATCATTAGTAGGGTACTACTACCCATGCTGGATTTGTCACCTGTCCGGGCTTTGGGACGCTGGCGTAGGGCACTATGATGATAGGCCTCCGGAGGTATGGCCCCTGTTACTAGGTACACCGGGCTAAAAATTCTGGCACACTTCTATTCTTGTAGTATCGCCCAACCACTTTTTCTTCTTATTATTATATACCCTGGTTTATAATGTTAATACCAGAAAAATGCTTCATCCGTCAGAATTGCAAAATAAATTAGTAGCAAAAAAACGTTCATCGACGATGATGGACATTTTGGTTAGGAAAACGATTTGTATTTCAAATTAGCTAAAGATTTTTCAAATTATGTTACGCTTTCATTAAAAAATTTAAAACCAAATTTAATTCTTGGTAAACCAAAAAGGCGCACAACTCAATTTCGGCGCCCCTCTCGAACCGGCGCCCCGGGCAATTGCCCGGGTTGCCCGGCCCTTGAGCCGCCCTGTCACCTACTGATTTAAGATTTTTGGATATTTTTTGATAGAAGCCAGGATAAAAGGGGATACATGCTGGGACGAAAGATTTTTTATGTTCTGAAACTACAGGAGCTAGAGTTGTTTGAAAACTGACGGTATTAGAGAATTTTTTGATATTTTTATTATTATGTGATCTATCTGGGATTCCGAAAAGGAATGATTTAAAGGTGTTGATTTAACTAATTTTAATTCGGAGGAGAGGAAGGAAGAATTGGAGGAAATGGTGAAAGCGCGGTGAATTAATGTTGATAGAGCACTTATTTTTTGGGAAGGATGGTAGCATGATTTCGCGTATAAATAAGATAAGGCATTGCAAGGCTAACGATAAACTGATGTTTCAAATTGGAGGGTGGCCTGGTTGTTATGTATCAGAATGTCTAGGAAGGGCAGTTTGCTGTCTTGTTCAGTTTCTATGGTAAATTGAATGGCTGGATTGATTGAGTTAAAATGATTGTGGAATTCAGAAAGACAAGCTAAGCTATGAGGCCAAACACAAAAGGTATCGTCATAAAATCGGAAAAAACATTTAGGTTTTTTGGGGGCAGAACTGAGGGCAAGTAATTCAAAATTTTCCATAAAGGAATTACATAATAATGGACTTAAAGGTGAACCCATGGCCATGCCATCGATTTGTTTATAATACTCATTTTGAAATGAGAAAAAAAGTGTTATTTACACATAAACGTATTAAACTAATATAGTCCGAAATTTCACAATCGGAATATAATTTGGAAGTATTTAATTTGGACTTACTATGCCCTCCCAAAATTTATGCCCTTCCTAAAATTCACAAACCTGACGTCCCGTTACGTCAAATCGTTTCCTGTGTCAATGCCCCTTCCCAACCACTAGCCAAATGGCTTTGCAGTAAACTCAACCATCTCATCGGCAATACTCCTCACCACATTAAAAACTCCGCCCATTTCATAGACGAACTTAATTCAATTACCTTAGAAACTGGTGATATCCTCGTTTCTTTTGACGTTGTCAATCTCTTCACCAAAACCCCCACAAATGCTGCCATAGATTGTTTATGCTAGGTGGGACTCAATCGACATACTAGCTCAACCTAAATTACATAAAACTTATTTTAATGTACGCGAATCTATCGAAATTTTAAAAAATAAATCTGCGCAATGTTTAAACCGTGACGATGGTCCCTTTAACTTATCCACGTTATCTCCACTTTTTAAATGTTTTTATGGTCCTCACCCTCTCCCACACAACAAACCAATTCCTCCTCTCGCAGAATCCCCCATTCCGACAATCGTAGCCTCGCGCGCGAACGAAGATATCGAGCCCGTTGCTCATATAACCCTTCGACGGCCGTCGCCTTCGGGAAAAAACGCTCGCGGCTAAAGAACAGTAGCCACTATATGTATAAAGCGCATAAATGTTTTTTCGTCCCAAAATTTTACCATTATGCTGTCAGACTTGTAAAAATCCCTGAAAAAGGAGGAAGAGTTCCTCCGAAACGTTGGATTTAAATTTTAAATAAATAAATTGTGAATTTTAAAACCGTTTAAAGTCTCTTTTCATTTAGTTTTACACAATGTGCTTCTCTTCCCTTCTATTTCTCCCTAAAAAATTCATAGTTAGGTCATTTTAAAAGTTGAAGTTTTAACTCGTAAAACATTTTCACAAATCTAATTAATTATTTGAGCCAATTTTTTGGTACATTTTCTTTTTCCATCACTGGCTTCCGCATTTTTTATTTTAATTGAGTTCAAATGTTTAATTCGAATGAAAATTCTAAGTTTCACAAAGGTTTTAACAATTATTAAAGGGTATTTATTTTCAATTTCAAAAATTTTATGACTAATATTTTTAACAATATTTTCTTCGTTAGGCAAAGAAATGTTAGGTAATATTTTTTTAAAGGTGTCCTCGTACATTTTGATTATTTGCATAAATGCAGTGGATGATAAAAAAATTACCCAAGAGGGAATTTGATAATCATGATCTAGCTTATTTTTGTCTACTAAATCCAATTCTGGGTTGGCTTTATAATGTTTTTTTGCAACCCATCCACCAAAATATTCTAATCCATTTTCTTCACATTTCTTAAAATCACTATCATACTCTAGGGAACCGTGTTAATAATTTTACTTGAAGTAATTGAACATAAGGGTTTAGTTATATTTTAGATGCTAAATTTTCATTGACTAGGACATCATTCGGTAACAAATTTCGGAACGTCAGTTTCTATCTCTGCAGTTTTTAAGATATTATTTAAAAGATAAACATCATTGTGATTATTTTCTTTATCAGAAATATTTAAAACATTTGAAGCTAAATACCACTCATGAATCTGATCTGTGGTATTGCTATGACAATTAAACACCCCTGCATTTTTTCCTAAAATAACCATTCTAATTCGGTATAATGCGTTAAAGGGGGTTGGTGGTCATCTAGACCACCCCTTGAGCAAACTTGAGAAAAACAATTTCCAGACAATCCTGGTTTAATCTATGCGTTAGGAGATATTTAATATCATAATTATATTTTAAATCATAAAATAACCCTTTGAGAGATCTACAGGGAGTTATAATACCCTTTGGAAAAATTTGAAGAAAAGACTTGGCTTTTCCATTTTTGTCTTTACAGAACATATTGGTAATTAACAAAATCATTTCCTCTAAAACCATTTCTTGATCTTTTATATGTATCACAAAGCCACATTTATTAGGATTTGAACTATTTTCTACATAAGAGATGAACACAACAAACCAATTGTTTACTTTTTCAATAAAAAAGCGAGCTCCATGGTTTGATTTAACTCGTCAGATTCTAAATCCTCCTTAGCTTAACTTTTAATCATATAGAGAAGGGCTTTAGATACCGTGTTTGATATTAGTTGAGCAGCCAAAGAAACATTTCGCCTACCAGGCCCGACACATTCTAAATGTGACTTTTTTTTTAACTTGGGACACATTTTCATGTCACCTTTCTGCGCATTTAACAGCTTCTCCAATGGTTTTTATTTTACCAATTTCGACATCTCCGCCGTCTAAAATGAACCCACCATCTATCAGCCAATTTCGAATTAATTTTAATGCGTGAGGTGCATCGGCAAAGCAATATACTTTTTGTCAAGATTACTAGGATGATTTAAAAATGTATGGTTTATATTTATCCTTAATTCGTTCCACAAACCCATGTTGCCCCCTCCCATATCACTGACCAACTATTAAATAGCCTGCATCGTATAGTTTAGAAATTATTTCAAACAATATTATTTTAGTCATTTTCTGATCAAATCCAATATAAATTGGCTGCTTCCAATTAGAGAATAGACCTCTCACCATTCCCACCGGCATTTGACTATGTTTGCCTACTACCTGATCTGCTTTTACCGAGGGGCTAACCACACTTAGAAAATCTGTACACCGGATTACGCTTAGATTACCACTGCCAAAGGCAGGGACTTCAAAGATTACGCGTAATCCCATTAGTACAGTCAAAGGTACGGCTCTGTACACCGATTACGCGGAGTGATAAGCCCCTCGGCTTTTACATCATATTCATATTGACTTTTAATTTTCATTTCATCAAATGTTAAAACTGAAAGTTTTTCAAGTTCAGGCATATTCATCCCAGTACTTTTCATGATTCTCAAAATATCATCTAGTACTCCCTTTCCTAAATTAATTTTTGAAGCATATCCTCTTAAGGTTGACAAAGACGGTAACGATGATAAAATACGCGAAAAAGTAGATTAGTCCATAATTAAAAGGGATAATATAGCTAAACCCTAAACTTATAGACGATAACGGAATTTTAAGCTCTTTCCTTACAAATAAATATGCCCGTTTACTAAAATATCTCAATGTAAAAGCTTTAGTGAGATCGTCAGTGGACCAAACAACCATTTTTTTACCCATTAATTTTTTAACCTGACTTTCAGTAACCACAGTGCTAAGTATTTCGGAACATTTCCGGTTTAACAGATCTTTTTTGCCTTTCTGAGTTTTCAAAAGCTTGAGCTCTTTTTTCAGTTGTTTGTTGGAAATTTCCAACATACGTTTTCCGGTTTTTAAAGAGTTAACTTCTTTGGTTTTCTTCATATATTTTTGCTTTATATTTGAATACCTTGTTTGCCAAATTTTAATTAGTTTCTGTTCTTTTTCTGAAGATTCACAATCACAGCACTTACGCTTCTTTGGTAAATTTTCAATGCGGTCAGCCAAAGGCTCAGGAACTATACCGTTGCTAACAGATTTTTCCTGCTCCGAATTTACTAAGTCAGAATTAATTGAAGTTGATTCTGAGTTTAAGACATCTACATCAATTTTTTGTCTTACTCGTTTTCGGGCTCGTGCTTGCCTTTCCTTTCTCGAAGTATCACAGATTAAAACCTCAATGCCTAGGTTTTGAGATAGAACTGCAGTTTTCTTTAATGGCTTGCCATGTGTTTTTGGTTTATAGTTTAGCAATTCTGCTTTGAGATTACGTTCATAATCTTCATCATTAAAATGAACGGAACAAATAACACTTGTAAATGGGTTAAAAACATATTTTCTTCTACATTTGTTAATCCAAATAGTACGTCTTTCGTCTTTAGGAAAAGCATGATAAATTACCCAGCAAACACAAACACGTCCTATGGACATCCGATAGACGTCACACTCGGATCTTGCCTTCGTCCGTAGGACATCCCAAAATCCGGGGTTGACGTCGGTTGGACGTCCAAATGTCCGGTTTGTCTATAGCCGTAGTACGTCCCGGGGACGAGTTTTCGGACGTCCAACGGCGATTACGGCGATCGTCCCCTGGATGTCTTTCTATAAAACCTAGAGATGTCTTTGGGCCTTTAATTTGGTTCAATCATGGCTCAATAGGGATGAAACTAGGACGTTCATGGGATATCGAATTCTGAACAAATAATTTTAAAAGCCAAACTTGATATTAAAATTTTATTCAAAACATTAAAATACAAGATAATGGAAAAATCCAGCAACAAGTGTACAATTTGATTGTAATAACACGAACTTTGCAAGTATTAGCAGTTAACATATAAATTACAAAACTTATATAATTATTTAATTTTTATATAACAAAAAAAATTTCGAACTAAACTATTAAAAAATTAAATGAACTTCCTTATACAAATGTAAAAAAACAAAAAAATTAATTTTTAAATCAGAAGCAAAATAAAACTAAGCCATTTAATACTATTCCTTAAAAAAAATTAAGACTATCGAATGAAAAATGTACTCTAGAAATTACTGTTTCTCGAAGCTTAATTTTAATCCAAATCTTACTTTTGGAATTACAATTTAACTATATAAATTATCACAGTATAAAATAAAGCTTTAGGCGAACCGTTCAGTGAGAGTAATGAATAATAAACTTAAAAAGTTAAATTGAAACATGTACAGGTCCAAAATGAACTTTAAAAACAGCGAACCTTCCCTAACATTCGGAGAATTCAACGCAAATCTTACTTTTTGAATTCCAAATCCAATATATAGAATATAACAAAATGAAATAAAGCTTTAGGCGAACCACTCAGTGAGAGTAATGAATAATAAACTTATAAAAGTTAAATTGAAACATGTACAGGTTCAAAATGAATAGACTTTGATCAAACATATTTTCTTCCTACCTCTGTAAAAGACACATTAAAAAAATCGAGTTAAAATCATTTAAAACATCCAACAGTTTATTAATAAAATACTTACTCTTATGATATATTATCAGCAATACTAGAGATTACTATGTTATAATCTTTAACGTTTGTGTAGAACGCATTATGGACTTTATGGTGACCGATTCCAAACTATCGAGTAATGGCGTCGTACAAAAGAAACTACAAACTGGGCTACCAGATATTTTAAAAGGACTTTAGCTCGGCCAACTTAGATCAGCTTTTTCGCAGTAATTGGCTGTGTTTGTAGAAATAATTCATCAAATGAAAATAATGGAAATAAAAATTAAGAAAATAATGGAAATAAAAATTAAGAAAATAATGGAAATAAAAATTAAGAAAATAATGGAAATAAAAATTAAGAAAATAATAATATAAAAATATATAAAAATTAAGAACAGATAAAATTAATTAAATAATTAAGTAGTTTTGATTTAATACGTAATTTCATTAATGCACGTTAAATAAACTCGTAAATTTAAATAATAATATTCTTAATAAAATTAATATTTTGTGGTTCATTAATCATTATCAGCTCAAATACAAATACAGGTGAAACCAATTAAAATTAATTGCTGATAAACGCACCTCTAGATAGCATTAATGGACGAAACATTTCGGACGAATAGTGGAGGTCCATGCGACGTCGATTGGGCTGAATCTCGAATATCGGATGTCGCGAAATTGGTTCAACGATGACTAAAATGGGACGTCCGTTATTCGTCCCGTAGGACGAATTTTGAACGGGACCAAGCTGGGCTCTATGGACCATGCTGGGACGTCCTTATTATGGTTCGCATTTTAATATAGACAAAAACAAGTTCCTTTGGGTGTTTAGATTGTTTTTTTAAAATAAAATCAGTCACAGCATTTACGATTCCCATGCCTTTGCGAATCCTAATAGTATCTACAGTGGCGTACCTAGACCGTTTGACGCCCGGGGCGGGTCACGAATTTGCCGCCCCTCCCAATTTCCAAAAGAGCCAAAACGCAATGTAAAGTATATATAATATGATATTATATTACTGTAAATAAGCGTACAATATTGTGCAAGCCTAACATTTTGGTACGACCAAAATTTTAACCTAAGATTATTGTTTTGTACAATAATTATTGTACGTCTGGCAACGCTGATTTCAAGGCAGTCTAAAAATGTAAGTTAAAGTGAAGTAGAGTAGAACTCGTAATTCATTAAGATGTGATAAACGTATTAAAACCGAACAAAATTGTTTGCACTCGTTTCGATTTTTGGGCTATAAAGGTTTTAAAATTATATTTCCCCATCATAGACACGTATTATACGTGTCTACGTACAACTATACGGTATAATTAGTATTAAGTAAGAATTAAAACGGATTATATATAACGGTATATTAGTATTACCTAAAAAAATTCTGTCGTCTTGTGTGGTCGTGCACACTACTACATCATAACAATATGGAACGTTTGAAGGAAACGATAAAGTTTTGGTTTCACTTTAGATCAGTGTTGCCAGATGGTGGGAAATTTCCCATATTGTGGGAATTTTTTGGATTAATTTTGGCTCTGTGGGAAAAGGTAATTTTTTCAAAAACGTTGATTTTGTGGGAATTTTTATGTCCGCGGGTATTTATCCTGTTTTTTTTTAAATTTGACTATCAACAGAAAGCCCAAAATTATCTAGAGCTGTGTATTTTCGTGAATCTTGTGATTTTATAAATAATATAAAGGAGGTGCCTCCTAATACTGCAATCAATCAATGCACAAGCCTAACAACAAAAATGTTTAAACATTGTAATTTCAATAAAATTTAATGTTAAAAAGTAATTTTTCTAAATTTTTGAAAATTATGGCATGTTTTCCGTTATGTTTTCCTTGGGGGCGGGGCTAAATATGGGTGTGGGAATTTGTGGGAAATTTACTACCCAGCAATGGGAATTTCAACTTTCAAACATTGGCAACACTGCTTTAGATTATATATTGATAATATTGTTAGATTTTCGATTTTAAACCAAGGGTTAATTCAAGATTAATAAATTTGGTTAACAATTTACTATATGTATTATCAATGTCATGTAAAATTAATGAAGTAAAAACAAATACAGAAAAAAAAAACTTACAAACTTAAAAGTCGGTGTCAATGTCAAATGAGTAATCTACAATACACAGCACAGATATATTTCAACTATCCGTATAATCCGTTTCCGTTAATCTAAAAACTGAAAACGATCGGCTAAAACTTCGACGGACATTTATCTACGGTTATTACTACGATAGTAGCCGCCGGACTCAGGAAAGTAAAATTCGTATTTAAAAACTTGTATAATTCTAATACTTTCTTCATTTATAATTATCCCCGATTTATCGAAAAATCTTTTCCTGAGGACTGAAAACCTTGTGCCGTGATAGAATAAAATAAAATCACGGTCATAAAATGAACTAGAGAGGGGCCCTCTGGAACTCCCCAGGGCCGTAGCTAAGTCTCAACAAATTTTTGGATTTTTTCAATCCTTTGGAATTGTTTTTTTAATTTTTGTGGGGGCCCCTAGGCATGTGCCAAGGATGCCTACCCTTAAATACGGGCCTGCTCACTACGAGAAAAGTTATCCATTACTAAAGAGACGAATTATTTTCTTGAGTGAAAAATGCCGCCCCTAGAAAGTGCCGCCGGGGGCGGACTGCCCCTCCCCCCCCCTAGGTACGCCACTGATTATCTACTTCATTCGTTCCATGAGACTTTGGAAATTGATCCTCAAAAAAACGAACGTCATTCAAGAAATTAAAGGACGGTTTAATGATTCCTCCATAGTTTAACTGCGACACCCACGTTGGTATGGCATAGCAGTGTTCAAGTTCAGAAATGTTTTGGAATTTTAGATGTAAGTTAGGAAATGCTTTATAAAATTTTTTGGCCACCCAACCCGCCAGATATTCCAGTCCACCTTCTTCTCAATCTGTAAAAGTTTCACTTGTTTTCATGGTCAACGTTGCTTGTGTTTTAATCACTTTCTTGTTAAAATCCTTATTTGAAGAACTATAGGTAGTTTTTCGAATCGTTGGTGGGCTTGGTGCATTTCTTACATCAATGGTACTGTCACTGTTTACTTCAAATACATTATCTATATATTCGCTGATTTCAATGTCATCTGGAGTGACTTCGGAATTTCTGAAAATATTTGTTACAAAATATTCATCATGTGATTTGGCTGTCGTATTAGTATTTGTCTGTACGATACCAGGGTTATTTCCTAAGATGAGCATTCGAATTCTGTAGAGAGCGTTAAGAGGAGTTGGATGGTCATCCAGTCCTCCTCTTGTACGCAACTGTGAAAAGAAATTCTCAACACAGTCTTGATTTAGACGATGTGTTAGGATGTATTTAATCCCATATTTGTTTTTTGATTGGTTATATAGATTTAACATAGAACTAATGGAAATTATTATTCCTTTTTGAAAAACTTGCATTGCATTTTTCTTCAGAGGTAGCGAGTGTTTCATTAAATCTGACATTTTAATTAATACTTCAGTTTGATCGTCAAGGTTTGTCCCAAATCCACTTTTTGTAATGAGAGAGTCATTTTTAGTGTAGCTGTTCATGGTGTCAAACCACTGATTGACAGTTTCAATGAAGTCAGCCGTATTATCTCCTAATTCACCCAAATTTATTCTTTTAACAGTTGTAGCAGCCATTCTTACATTTTAGCGTTGAGTGCCCTCACATTCCAAGTGGAGTTTTGTGATTTTGTGGCAGGTCCGAAGTTCATTTTGATCTTGTTTGAATAAAGAAAGGACAGGTTCTTTTGTTATCAGTTTGCCATTATAAATAAAGCCATTATACAGAAACCAATTTCGAATCAGTTTCAATAAATGGGGAGCATCAGCAAAGCAATAAATTGGATCTTCAGGATTGACTGGATTTGGAAAAAAGGTTCGATGAACGGAAAAACCTCGTTTTTTCCAGAGCCCTTGATTTTCAGCACCCATGTCGTTTACGCAAGCTACAACATTGAAGCCAGCTTTGCTTAATTCTTCAATAGCCTGATATAAAATAGATGCAGTCATTTTTTCGTCAAATCCAAGATAAATTGGCTGCTTCCAACTCGAAAACAATGCTCGAACCATAATTACCTGCAACTGACTATGCTCTCCCATGACCTGGTCATTTTTTACATCGTATTCAAATACTGACTTCACTTTAACTTCGTCAGAGATAAGTGGGTTTGTATACCGATAGGGGGCCCCTGCGGGCGGGGGAAACGGGGGTGAAACGGGCCCCTGTGGTGGTAAGCATTCCCCATTTGCGGCAATATTCGGCGGGGTCAAAAGGTTAGTTGATTTACGAGGTTAGATGATTTACGATGTTACCCTCATTGTAGGTCAATAGGTTATCTGCCCCTATTCGGCAGGTGGTGTGGACTGACACGATGTTATGCAAACAGCTATAAACCGTTAAATAGATCCGTCAAAACCGATCCGTCATAGTGAATGTCTGGCCCCTGTCTTTCGAGTTGGTAATAAATAGTTCAAAGGGTTTCCGCCGACAAACACTTTCAAACACTTTCGGGCCCCTAAGGGTACCGTAAAATAGCGGGTGGTCATCGGTAAAAGTGTTTTGGAAAAAAAGAGCAGAGTGTATACAAATTATAAGGTTTTATTAAGATATTTTTCGAGTACAGGCTGTATAATACGATTTACATTGAAAATACGTCTTTGGAAATGTATTTTATTTATATCATGATAATTACGTCGATCTTCGTAGGGTATATACCGAAGTTCACTCAAAGGGTTGAAACGAACCATCTGAAATTAGCGTTTTTACGAGCATTTTCATTAAATGTTCTACCTCGAGGCGTTTGACGGTAAGAGTTACGATTACGTCGCCGCCTAACTGTCCGTGGCAGAGGTAGCATTCGACTATGCCGTCCGAGTCTACGGCGAAAAGTCCGGCGTGGGCAAAGTCTTCCTTGTTCACGTGTACGTTGTCCCATTGCTTGAACGTTTCTAGCCGACCGGTTACGGTGTTGAGATCCTCATGACTAGCCATCAAGATTCTCTTTGAGCTACGGAATAATATTTCTGGGGTCTAAACCGCAAAATGACGTAATCTATAAAAATGACTCACTAAAGATGACGTAATCTACACCATGAAACGTAAAGATTACGTAGAAGCGTTGCGGTTTTCATAAGCCAGCCGCTATGGGAAAGAGGAAGATGTCTCCGCTTAGGGTACCAAAGAAATGCTGGATATGAGCTGAAATATACCGGTCCGTGAGAGGTTTCAAACAACATTTAATGACTCATTTATCGTGTAATACAATGAAAGAAGATTCGGATCTGACGTGTGATTCTGATGAGAGTGAATCTCTCCATTACACGGAGGACAAGGAAATGTCAGATGATAAAATTATCGATTATCTAACGAACTTATTGTGGCATGTAAAAAGCGCGCTCCCACAATGGAATCAACCAAACCAACTACAGCTAACCTGCCAGCCGAATTAAAAATGCCGACTGAAAAGGAAATGGCTGCTCTGATTTATTTTCAAGAATATTGTAAAACTAATCAAAGTCATAATATTAAAACCGTTGTAAAGAAAATGTGAATAAACGTTTTTATATTGAATACATTGTTATTTTTAAAGGTGACCGTATAAAGTAATTTTTACATTGGTAAATTGACACGTCTGATTTATAAGATAATAAAAATATTTATTTTTACGCAAAAATTTTATAAGATGATATATGACAAAAATTATTTTTCTTTTACGAGTCAAAAAAATATATTATAGGGTGATACAAAAAAAAATTAAAATGGACATCGTATTTGACTGTCTATTTCAGCGCAGTTCTGGGTAATCCAGTCGGCGAAAAGTAGACTTCGTTCCAAAGAACACGGTTGTCGGGTGTTTAGAGTTTGATGTCGGAATAGACATTTCACTGGCGGGGGCGTATAAAAAGTTTCCAAATCGTACATGGCGGTCTCAATATAATCTGCTAAAAATTTACACTTTACGTCTCCTTTTGTAAAAATCATATCCGCAATCGATACAGCTGATATAAGGCAGGCGGGTAGTTTATAATAGGGGAGATACCATACGGTCCAGCAAATACCGTGAAGGTTCCTAGCCACCCAGCCGTTTTGTCTTTTAATGGCGTTCGGAAGTTGTTGTACTGGATAGGGTTGTTCGAAAGTCCAAGCTTGAACGGCGGGAGGGGTCGATACTGTAGATATTGCTAGTTCCTTCACGACAATGTCGGGGGCCTCTCCGCCGGAGCGCGAGGCGGATTTTCCTAGTAGAAAGTCAAATTCGACATCGGTCATTCTCGCCATGCCACCGACACGATACTGAGGGTTTAGTTATGAATAAAACGGGGTATAGTCGTGCGACGGGAATTTATACTCCGTTTATGATGACGTAACAGGTTGTTAAATTTTCTCGTGGCCATTATATCATTGTTGACGTCTCTTCGTGAAAAACCCTTAAAGAAGCTTTGGTGACTACTACGTTTTGATCGGTTACGTATATAAATCACGCAATAATGTCCGCATATGACGCTCGTTGTCGATTGAAGTCGCCGCTTGTTGGGCGTGATTTTTCTCGAATTTTGTTTGAAAAAAAAGTTTAATGGCTTTCAAAATGGGCCGTAGCGCCAACGAGTCAAAATACCAAGCCCGTTTAAATTTATCAATGAAAATCGCGACCCAAAGGCTGCCCGGTTCATCGTGGGGGTCCAGATTTACAACCAGTGACGCTGGAAAACTATTAATCTTATCGGGTAGACAATCCGAGGCGAATACGCTCATAAAATTGCGCGTATGTCTCAAAATGTCTAAAATCTCGGATCCGCGCATAATTAAACGTTTTCAATAGAAACGTTACGATCTTTGTCTACGCTAAACCTGGCTTGAAATTCGGCAAAAACTACGCAGCTTAACGTTTGCGAGACTGGTTTAGCGAACGAAAGCTCCAAACGCATCTGCCCCTGTCGGGATGTGTTCCAATAAGGACTTTCACTCGCGATAGGGTCGTTTGAAATGTCGAAGACGTAAAACGCGTACCCCTGGGCATAATCTTCCCGGGAAATATCGATCCCGGTGTTTCTATAATGAATTCCACTACCCCTATGTTAGGAAGTGAAAAAATTTCATTTTATCAAGTTATTTTAAACATATCTTAAAACAAGCTTCCCTAAGTCTGACTAGCTTTGTAGGGTAATAATAAAATGGCTAAAAATTTTTTGGGTTTAATAATTGTGATTCTTAGTGAAAATTTTGTATATATTACAGTATTAGGTTGGCCAATTATTTTTTCACCTGCTACCATTCTCAACGGGTGAACATAGAATAACAAAGATAATTTTCCACTATATTTAAAGCCAACTTTCCTTACATTTCACTATGAAAACACTGAAGCTTCTTTCAATGCGATAACTTTATTACATGCAATTTTTTCCCACAATTACAATTATTGAATCGAATTTTAACGCAACAAAATACAATTCAGATATTCAAATATTTAAAAATACTTAGTGAATAGAGACTTTAAGCGGTTTTAAAATTCACAAATGGTAAAACTTTGGGACGAAAAAATATGTATGCATACATATAGTGGAGGTTACTGTTCTTTAGCCGCGAGCGTTTTTCTCAAAGGCGAGTCGAGTCGACCCCCGTCGAAGTGTTATATGAGTAACGGGCTCGATATCTTCGTTCGCGCTCGAGGCTACTATTGTCGGAATGGTGGATTCTGCGAGGGGAGGAATTGGTTTGTTGTGTGTGTGAGAGGGTGAGGACCATAAACACGTTTTAAAAAGTGGAGAAAACGTGGCTACGTTAAAGGGACCATCGTCACGGTTTAAACATTGCGCAGATTGTTTTTCAATTTCGATAGATTCGCGTACATTGAAATGAGTTTTATGTAATTTTGGGTTGAGCTAGTATGTCTATTGAGTCCCACCTAGCATTATGGCCCCAAAAACACGAAGGTGTTCGCTAAGGGGGAGAATTATTGTACGGGTTGTTTATATTTTTGTGCTCTTTAACCCTTTGATGAAATGGGCGACGGCATTGCCCCCATGTAATAATCACCACAATCACAGGAGATTTTATAAATGATGGCCTTGTCGAGGAGGGCAGTTGGTTCTTTGTTATTACATAATAAAGCTGACAATTTGGGATGGTGGGTGATAAATAGGATCGAGACCTACTGATTTAAGATTTTTGGCTATTTTTGGAGAGAAACCATGATAAAAGGGGATACATGCTGGGATTAAAGAAGGAGGAACAAGGGGAATCCAAAAATAGGACTCACTTCAATTTAAATGTACTTTTTGAAAATTAATACTTTCATATGCTAAACTGTGAAAAATTACTGTAGCTTCCTGTTAAATTCCTGTTAAATTTTAACAGGTAAATTCCAGTACCAACTTTTACCGTTAGAGTTACTAGATAGTTGCTGTACGCAACAGTTATAGTCCTGTTCGTCGATTAACCGTTATATTAAGAGTAAATTTAATTCAAAAGCTGAAGTTTATTTTATTATTTAACACCATCACTTAAAAACCACTTTGCCGAAGTCTGATAAGCTGAGTTGGATATTTTTCGATTCAATTATTGTAATTCTGGGAAAAAATTGCCTGTAATTAAGTTATCGCATTTAAAGAAGCTTCAGTGTTTTCATAGTGAAATGTAAGGGAAGTTGGCTTTAAATATATTGGAAAATTACCTTTGTTATTCTATGTTCACCCATTGAGTATGGTAGCAGATGAAAAAAAATAATTAGCCAAACTAATACTGTAATATATGCAAATATTTCACTCAGAATCAAAATTATTGAATCCAAAAAATATTTAGCTATTTTATTATTAACCTACAAAGCTAGTCAGACTTAGGGAAGCTTGTTTTAAGCTAAGTTAAAAATGAATTTGAAAAAAACAATTGCTTGAGCTTTTAAATTTACGATACAGAGTGGATCACATTTAATGTGATGATTCTGAGTGAAAAATCTTCAAAAGTCAAAGTTATTGGATTGCATGAAACTTTAGTGTTATCAAGGTGAAATTTAAGGGAAGTTACCGTTAACTTTAGTTGAAAATTATCTTTTTAAGTCTGTGTTCACCTATTGAATTTGTTAGGAAGTGAAAAAATTTCATTTAGCAAGCTTTTTATTAAATTTTATTTTGAAATTTTGGTATCCACCCTGTATCATATATTTAAAAAGCTCAAGTTTTTTTTCCAAATTAATTTTAAACTGATCTTCAAACAAGCTTCCCTACAAATAACTGAACCAATAAATATTTATCTACGTTATTAGTACTCTAAACAACTATTCTGACTTGCATAAGGTTTTTAAAGTGATGTTTAAATTAGAATTCAAAAAAAATAAATAATTTCAGGTTTTATATAACTGATATAGGGGTGGATAAAAAAACGTAATTTTTTAAATTGAACACCATCTCTTCTGAATACCTGTGTGGGTTAATTCTAAAGGGGTAACATATTTTTTTTCGATTCAATAAATGTAATTCTGGGGTGGAACAAATTGCATGTAATAAAGTTATCGCATTGAAAGAAGCTTCAGTGTTTTGATAGTGAAATGTAAGGAAAGTTGGCTTTAAATATATTGGAAAATTATCTTTGTTATTCTATGTTCACCCGTTGAGAATGGTAGCAGGTTAAAAAAATATTTAGCCAATCTAATACTGTAATATATGCAAAATTTTCACTAAGAATCACAATTATTAAATCCCAAAAAATATTTAGCTATTTTATTATTACCCTACAAAGATAGTCAGACTTAGGGAAGCTTGTTTTAAGATATGTTTAAAATTAACTTGTTAAAAACAATGCTTGAGCTTTTAAATGTTACAGGGTGGATACCAAAATTGAAGAAAAGCTTGCTAAATTAAATTTTTTCACTTCCTAACATAGGGGTAGTGGAATTCATTATAGAAACACCGGGGTCGATATTTCTCGTGGAAGATTATGCCCAGGGGTACGCGTTTTACGTCTTCGACATTTCAAACGACCCTAGCGCGTGTGAAAGTCCTTATTGGAACCCATCCCGACAGGGGCAGATGCGTTTGGAGCTTTAGTTCGCTAAACCAGTCCCGCAAACGTTAAGCTGCGTAGTTTTTGCCGAATTTCAAGCCAGCTTTAGCGTAGACAAAGATCGTAACGTTTCTATTGAAAACGTGTAATTATGCGCGGATCCGAGATTTTAGACATTTTGAGACATACGCGCAATTTTATGGGCGTATTCGCCTCGGATTGTCTACCCGATAAGATTAATAGTTTTCCAGCGTCACTGGTTGTAAATCTGGACCCCCACGATGAACCGGGCAGCCATTGGGTCGCGATTTTCATTGATAAATTAAAACGGGCTTGGTATTTTGACTCGTTGGCGCTACGGCCCATTTTGCCAGCCATTAAACTTTTTTTTAAACAAAATTCGAGAAAAATCACGCCCAACAAGCGGCGACTTCAATCGACAACGAGCGTCATTTGCGGACATTATTGCGTGATTTATATACGTCACCGATCAAAACGTAGAAGTCACCAAAGCTTCTTTAAGGGTTTTTCACGCCGTTCAAGCTTGGACTTTCGAACAACCCTATCCAGTACAACAACTTCCGAACGCCATTAAAAGACAAAACGGCTGGGTGTCTAGGAACCTTCACGGTATTTGCTGGACCGCGGGGTATCTCCCCTATTATAAACTACCCGCCTGCCTTATATCAGCTGTATCGAATGCGGATATGATTTTTACAAAAGGAAACGTAAAGTGTAAATTTTTAGCCGATTATATTGAGACCGCCATATACGATTTGGAAACTTTTGACTGTCCCCGAGCTGCGACTTTTGATACGCCCCCCGCCAGTGAAATGTCTATTCCGACATCAAACTCTAATCACCCTACATCCGTGTTCTTTGGAACGAAGTCTACTTTTCGTCGACTGGATTACCCAGAACCGCGCTGAAATAGACAGTCAAATACGATGTCCATTTTAATTTTTTTTTGTATCACCCTATAATATTTTTTTTTGACTCGTAAAAGAAAACTAATTTTTGTCATATATCATCTTATAAAATTTTTGCGTAAAAATAAATATTTTTATTATCTTATAAATCAGACGTGTCAATTTACCAATGTAAAAATTACTTTATACGGTCACCTTTAAAAATAACAATGTATTCAATATAAAAACGTTTATTCACATTTTCTTTACAACGGTTTTAATATTATGACTTTGATTAGTTTTACAATATTCTTGAAAATAAATCAGAGCAGCCATTTCCTTTTCAGTCGGCATTTTTAATTCGGCTGGCAGGTTAGCTGTAGTTGGTTTGGTTGATTCCATTGTGGGAGCGCGCTTTTTACATGCCACAATAAGTTCGTTAGATAATCGATAATTTTATCATCTGACATTTCCTTGTCCTCCGTGTAATGGAGAGATTCACTCTCATCAGAATCACACGTCAGATCCGAATCTTCTTTCATTGTATTACACAATAAATGAGTCATTAAATGTTGTTTGAAACCTCTCACGGACCGGTATATTTCAGCACATATCCAGCATTTCTTTGGTACCCTAAGCGGAGACATCTTCCTCTTTCCCATAGCGACTGGCTTATGAAAACCGCAACGCTTCTACGTAATCTTTACGTTTCATGGTGTAGATTACGTCATCTTTAGTTAGTCATTTTTATAGATTACGTCATTTTGCGGTTTAGACCCCAGAAATATTATTCCGTAGCTCAAAGAGAATCGGGATGGCTAGTCATGTTGTCAGAATTTATAGCCCGGTGTACCGGTAAGAAAAGAACCACACCACCGGAGGCCTATCATCAGAATGCCCTACGCCAGCGTCCACAAGCCCGGACAGGTGACAAAACCAGCATGGGTAGTAGAACCCCACTACTGATGGTCGCACCCTCGACGCAAGCCGCTCAACCCAGCAGAAGGTGCAACAATGGGACGACCAGCCCGCCACTTCGCACACAGCAGTGGGATAGAGAACGGATGCTCTAGCAACTCCGGCCGACACCCCACCTACAAAGGCAGGGAGCCAAGCCCTTTGGAGAGAGCTCCTAAAGGGGAACGGCGGGCACACAGCAGCCCGCATAACCCGGCACAGCTGGCACCGGAGATCCCGGTGGGAGCCCAAAAGGCCGGGAGATGGGTCCGCCGTGCCCTCATACGGAGGCCCGCAGCCCCACAGCAGGCCACTCAATCCGCCGAGGCGGCCAGTTTGCCCGGCCCCTCTCCATTAGCCTGGGCCGAAGCCCAGTATCCAGCCCACACCTGACCGAAGTCGGAGGTCGGAGATAGGACCCTTTGGACGGAGCTAACATCTCCCAGTGCGCCACCGCCCTTACGGGTTACAAGAGCCGGACCCCGACTCCCCGGTAAAGCCACCAGTTATTGCACACTCCGACCCCTTGAGGGCCGGGATGGCTAGTCACGAGGATCTCAACACCGTAACCGGTTGGCTAGAAACGTTCAAGCAATGGGACAACGTACACGTGAACAAGGAAAACTTGGCCCACGCCGGACTTTTCGCCGTAGACTCGGACGGCATAGTCGAATGCTACCTCTGCCACGGACAGTTAGGCAGTTGGGAAACCGGCGACGTACCCCAAGCGGAACACGACAAATTTTATCCCAACTGTCCTTCACCCGCCGCTTTGGAGGGTCAAGATATCCCGCCATCCGAAAAATACATCTCCGGCGGACCCACAACCACCCCCGAGGGACACGGCGGCGACGTAATCGTAACTCTTACCGTCAAACGCCTCGAGGTAGAACATTTAATGAAAATGCTCGTAAAAACGCTAATTTCAGATGGTTCGTTTCAACCCTTTGAGTGAACTTCGGTATATACCCTACGAAGATCGACGTAATTATCATGATATAAATAAAATACATTTCCAAAGACGTATTTTCAATGTAAATCGTATTATACAGCCTGTACTCGAAAAATATCTTAATAAAACCTTATAATTTGTATACACTCTGCTCTTTTTTTCCAAAACACTTTTACCGATGACCACCCGCTATTTTACGGTACCCTTAGGGGCCCGAAAGTGTTTGAAAGTGTTTGTCGGCGGAAACCCTTTGAACTATTTATTACCAACTCGAAAGACAGGGGCCAGACATTCACTATGACGGATCGGTTTTGACGGATCTATTTAACGGTTTATAGCTGTTTGCATAACATCGTGTCAGTCCACACCACCTGCCGAATAGGGGCAGATAACCTATTGACCTACAATGAGGGTAACATCGTAAATCATCTAACCTCGTAAATCAGCTAACCTTTTGACCCCGCCGAATATTGCCGCAAATGGGGAATGCTTACCCCAACAGGGGCCCGTTTCGCCCCCGTTTCCCCCTATCGGTATACAAACCCACTTATCTCTTTCGTAAAATGTTAAAATGACTAATTTCTCTATAATTGGCATATGTGTTCCATTCGTTTTCATAATGTTCAAAACTTCTTCAGAAGCCCAGGGCTAAAATCCAACTTGGACGCATATCGTTTCAGCGTTGAAATGTGTGGTAGAGGAATATTACGCTGTTTACGAAGATATATGTAAGCTTTCTTACTTAGATACCTTAATGCGAAAGCTCTTGCAATATCTTCATCCCCCCATTTCACTTTTTTTGCCACCCTTTAGGATTTTAAGTTGACTTTTTGTAAAAACTTTGTCTAATATTTCTTCATATTTTAAGTTGTTTTCCAAGAGCTTCTTATTTTCTCGTTGGAGTCGTTTAACACCTCTTCTCAACTTCCGTAATTCAATAACGTAATTTGAATTATTGCACAACAACAAGCGTATCTTTTTGTCCTTCTTCGTAAGCCTGTTGATTAAGTTCTATGCTTTTGTGGAATTTGCTTTACGCGCTAAGAGGAGTTGCTTACCTTTGGCCAAAACTTCTTTAAAATTGCATTGACATTTAATCTCACGAGGTTAGAATAGGAACTACGAGATGGTCGATTTGAGGAGTTGAAGTCTTCACAATCATAGTTGCAGTTACTACCGCAATCTGCTGACCCAATATGAGATTTGGTATTTAAATACTCGTCATTTTTTCCCCTATTTGATAAAGTATTTTGTTTTTGCAGCTTCTTTAAGGACAAATACCTTTTTGGGGTTTCATTAATCATTAGTCTTGACTTCAGCTTTTTACTTAACGGCGAGGTTGTCTTTGGTTTATTACTCAAAATGCTTTCTAGGGGATTGGGCAGTATTACACTTTATTTATTAATTTTTGGTGTAGTTTGAAAATGACAGTTAGATAAACTGGACATGAAACCACTTTCAGGAGTTAATGGAGAATTAATAGTTTTCTCAACTAGGTTTTCTTTGTTAAAAAAAGATCTACATTTGACAGTGGTCAAAACATTTTAATTTTTATCACAGTTTTCTTTTGGATCGGAACTATTATTACAATCAATTGTTAAGGAAGGGTCTAGAGTTTCTCTATTTTCAGAAGATGTAGATTTGGCAGGTGTTAAAATGTTTAATTAGTTATCACAGTTTTCTTTGAGGTAGGCACTATTGCTAAGATCTAGCATTAAGGAAGGAACTTAATTCTTCTTCAGGTACTTTTTTGGCTTTGAGTTCAGAAGTTCAGCTTTTAAATCAGTATCAAAGTCTTCGGTTCTGAAATGAACGGAACAAATTCTTGCGTATTTAGGATTAACCTTGTCTGGTTTGATTTTTTCCATCCAAATTGTTCGCATATCAGAATCCGCAGGAAGTCTATGATAAGAAATGTCGATGTTTTTTGTTTTGTTGAGATTGTTTAAACAACCATTAACTGCGCAATTGTACCCAGGCATTTTTAAAAACTGTAATTTAAAATTATAAATATTTATTTTAATATTAACTAGGATAATTTTTAGATAATTGAACCTGTACTTACTTTTTAAGCCTTGCCACATTTCAAGAAAAAACAGCGCCGTCAGCCACGCCAGCGACTACTCCGTTAAAAAATTGGGAGGGGTTTCATTCTCGTTTATCTCTTGATACGAAACATCTTGGCTGTAACCCAATGACGTGAAAATGAGGGGCGAGTTGTCGCTACCCGCCTTACCGAAACCCGCGGATTTTCGTTTTGAAAACCGGCTCCATCCGCCAACCTCTTAGTGCATGCACGATTTACGAACCTTGCAACGGAACGAGACATGTCAAAAACGTTTTCACTAGGTTCGATCTCAACGATTAAATCTGCGATGTATTGTTACTTCATTATTTCCGTGTATTCTCCGATAAATCTGCGACCACGTCTTCTGCACTGCCGTGCAAAGCACAAAAGCATTAACGACCATAACCAAAATATGGAGAAAACCCGCGAAATTCAAACTTTCTTTGCCTTAAGATACCTCAACTTACTTCTTTCAAGTTTATATAGTAGACTTGGATTTTTCAACTCAAATTATATTCTGGTACTAAATAATTTACAGGCCAAACGATATTTCAGAAATAAAATTAAAATCATGTCTTAAAAAGCGAAAAAAATGCGTTTTGATTTTACTTTTAAAGAAAATAAACACATTAATGCGTTTTTGGTTTGAAAATAATGCAAAAACCTAAAATAATGCGTTTTACAACAAGTCATTTCTCTAAGAACAAAAATTTTAAATTCAAAAATTAGTTCAAAATTGAAGTTACCGTATAAAATAAGGAGAAATAAAACCAAAATCTGTAAATCGAAAATTTGGTCGTTAATGCTTTTGTGCTTTGCACGGTAGTGCTGCTACATCAGTATAACGTTTTTGGTAGCAGACGATTCCTTTAATTTATAGAAAGAATAACATAAATAATAGTGACAGGATTGGCAACTTCATAGACAAAATGGATTTAAGACGTAGGCTTCGAATGATATTGCAAAATAAACTTGGCAGTACGAGAAGGCTGCGTCAGAATTGAGATTCATTAATTTTTTTATGAAACGGTTTCGAAACTGAAAATAGAAAGGGTGCGTCCAATCTCAATGCGTTGTTTTTAATAGCTAACGATATTTTGGCAAAGGATCCTTTCAACGTGTTAGATTTTTGAAAGCGAGCTTTATAAACAACATGTTTAAATTATTTCAACTGTGTTTTTAAGACTGGCAAAATAAATGCTGCTTTCCAATTTCTGTTGGATACATAGAAATCGGATAACAAACTAGAACGCTTAATCGAATGGCTGACAAGGTACCGATTAGATTCTTGGCTAAAACGACAGTAACGTCATTTGCACTGCCTAAAGAGGCGCGCTCGCGCGTAACTTGGTTATAAGGTTTTCCCCACCCCATTGAAATTAATGTAAAGTTGGCGATAATTAAACGTTAATTAACCTACCAAATTATATAAAAAATATTCCACTGACAATTTTTCCCGTTTATATGAACTTAAATGTAATATAAAATCGTCTTGAAAAATCGTTTATCGCTTTATAACATTCAAAAATAATATTTTTCCCGCACCATGTAGATAACCGAGCATCTGCTCGTCTAGGTAAAGTTTGTGTTGTCAACGCGCGTATTAGAAAAACAAGTTGGCAAGCCAAAATATACCTCTCCTCGGAAGCATTGTCCCTAGTGGTATTAATTTCTCGAGATGACCCTTTAAGTTATATCTCCCCAATTCAGAGTTATTTACTAATAACGTAATCCCCGTTCAATCCCGCCCGGTATAAAATTTTAATTTGAATTAAAATAATTGAGACGAAACAACCGAGATTAATTTATTCAGAATATTATAAATTAAGTAGTTACAACAGTGAGTTAGACGTACTAAATCAATGCACAATTGACTTTAACCCTATTTACGGCACAAGTTTAGCAGTTAAATATAATACGAAGCCAATTTTAATGAAAGAAATATCTACAGAGGGTATTTGTATTTTTGTCGCTTACGAAATACTTGCCGCATAGTTAACGCTCATTTTATATCAACGTTCGCCCGATCAAGATACCGTAGATATCTGGTAGTGGACGACTCGTAGACTGTCGGAACCTGTTGACGTTGTGACACATACCGCATGAAAAAGACCAAAACCGTCCAATTTCCAATATCATATAATGACTCGCACACCCAGGATATCAATGACTGCATTAGGAATCGTAGATATCCAAATATCCACACCAACAAAAAACTTATTAACAAGAAGCGAAAAACTTACCATTCACAAAGCACAGAAAGCCACTTGACTAAACGTATATCAATAAATGACCGTAGAGGGAATAGTTAGGGTTCTTTATAAATAAACACAAACGAACCCAATTGATGAACTGCATTAAACATCTTAATCAGCCGAGAAAACGTTTAAAATAAATTACGACCGAGCTGAAAACCAGACCAACTCGATATGTTCTTAATAAATGAATTATTAAGCTTGAAAACCAATACGCTAAACCTAATAGATAAGAATATACGACTGAAAAAACTAAATAAATTACAAAAAACTAACGGGTTCTACCCTTTATCTTATCTGCTGACTGCGCTAAAACAAGATTTGACCATTAAATTTTTTGAAAATGCGACGTATACACTTTGAAGGTTCCGTCAAAAATTATCCTTTCCCAAACGTAAAGGTTCTCAAAACATTAATACACAAAAAATAAGTAAAAAGGTTCCTCCAAAAAATGAACCATTTTGCGGAAGAATTAAATAATTTTAAAAGAATAAAAGATAAAACAAATATACAACCGCAAAAATAAAACGTCAAATAATAGAAGAAACAATCTTAAACTCCATTCATTAAAATAAAACGTCAAATAATAGAAGAAAAAAATCTTTAACTCCATTCATTAAAAAAACACTAAACAAAAGTATCAAATTGAAATAAAGCAACTTATTATATTAAACAAGATTAAGTCTTTATAATTTTTTCGTAAAAAAACCACATTAGGCCTTCACAATTTCATTCGTAAAAAAATTCAAGACTTTGTTAACTATTATGCTTACAATGAGTGTCTTATTTGCAGTATAGCTTGAAGTTATCGTTGGTTCTGTGGTAGAGCGCTCGACTGCCTAACTGAACGGCCCGGGTTCGAAACCTGGGTGACGCATTTGTTTTTAATCAAATGAGAAATCGCTAAATTAGAATTTCTTCGATGCAATAATTTAAATCTTTCACGAAATCTTGCTCTATTTCAATTAAACCAAAATTTCATGCTCTATTAAATACGCTTTCGATAAAGCTGAAGGTCTAATTTTCAATGAAACGTAATAAGTGTCGGTGGTTCTGTGGTAAAACGTCCGCCTGTCAAACAGGCGGTCTCGGGTTCGAAACCCGCCCGATGCGATCGCAAATTGATACTAAGACGAATACCGTGAACAATTGGTGGAAACCCTGCCATTGGATGTTGAGAGGTAGCATTACACTCAGCATTCGGTCCGTCCCAAAAGTCAATAAGAAAGAGTTGGAGAGTTACCACCCGTACATACACACCACAAACTCAACACCCACAAACGTCATAACAATAACACAACATTACCACCCTACACATAAACATTACAATAGCGAAATATCCAAACTACTGAATTAAACCTGTCGTGACGGCGAGCGTTGACGAAAAAAAAAACCACCAAACCAACCCCGACTGCAAATTAATCCGTTAACGCTCACTGTCCCACGGTGGTTTTGCAAACACGGTTTTTCGACTTTGTTCCCTAATTACTAGCAACTGCGAACGCAGAGATCTCGAGAAACTGCGTACGCAGTGATTACACTTTGCACCGAAAATGCGAACGCGTTCGCAGGCCTGACAGACCCACAGACCCACAGACAGATGTTAATAATTTTAATATTATTTTTGAATGTTATAAAGCAATAAACGGTTTTTCAAGACGATTTATATTACATCTAAGTTCATATAAACGGGAAAATTTGTATGTTGAATATTTCTTATATCATTTGGTAGGTTGATTCGCTCGCGTTCTACATGTCGAACAGTCTCATCAGTGTCGTGTTTTCTTTTCAAAGCATTGATACTGGTCTTTTGGATTTATTCCTTACGGCACTCAATATGAACTTAAATTTAAGTGACCCATTATTCCGACTTTCCCATCATTTTGTCTCGCACATCGTTCACAATAGCTTCATTTTCAAGCGATTTATTGCAAAAATAATAAGAGTTAGCTGGGTGGTAAATTTTAAACGCGGTTACATGAAGAGCGGCGGATGCGTTTTAAGTCAACGAAGGCGCAAAATTGTAAGACGCGTTTCGGGTACAACGTTAAAACCGCGATTACGACACAATGATTGCTCGTATGTAAAATGTCCATAGAACTTTTTTGTAGGAAATAGCCGGACCATAATGTTCACACTTGGGTTTATAGCCGTATATACAATACTAAAGTAGATATTCGCGATAAACCATTACTGTGCACCGGTTTTCCCCATAACCATTGCTCGTAAAACAACTATTTCTAACAGTAACCTGTGAAAAGATGTTTTTGTTTGAGTAATTACTCCTTAAATATTTAATTACGGAATTTTGAACCATTCTTCATTTTTTATGTAAAAAACTATCTTTCTATGATTTGAAAGAAACGCGTTTTCTAGTGCGTTCTTAGCGATTGGAAATTATGGTAAAAAGAAAACTATTTCTAACACTAACCTGTGAAAAGATATGTTTTCTTTTGAGTATGTACTCTTAAACGATTTGATTACTTTAATAAAACATAAGTTACTTTAAAGATGTAAAAAAACCGCTTTAGCGTCGAGCTAAAGTCGGCCATCTAATTTTAGGCGAAATAGAGTGTTAGTTCACCAGTTTGGCACCGATGGCGTAACTTTCGTTGCCAGCCAAACGAAAAGCATGGGCCAAAGGCAGGGTTTTTTAAAAGTTCTAATCGGAACCCGCGACAAAATATCAAAAATCGTTCTAGTTTGTTATCCGATTTCTATGGTTAGATATTTTGAAGACCGGAGGTGGTTTGTGTAAAACCAAATGAGTAGAAATCTTCTAACGATGTTTTGTACTCAGGCATTATAAGCCACAGAGGATAGCACTCCGAAGAGCTCAGGAGACAGGTCTGTACTTTGTTAATACGATTCCGTAAGTCGTAATCTTTGAATATCGAGATAGTCAAAGCAATTTTACCTTATATGGAGTACCGAGGAGAAAAGAGTCTTCAGTACGGAAGTATTAGATTACTAGGTAAAGGTATACGCGTTTCCGATGAATAACACGCCACAAAAAGTCAGAATGACTAGAAGACGGATTGTACATTGAAATTTCTGAATATTATTTTTATTAAAATACGAGAACAGTGTTTCCACTTTGGGCCGAAAAAGGGCGTTTTCGGCGAAAACTGTCTTGATGAGCACCAGAAATTTGTTAGAGTGGGCCGCATGTTAAGTAAATTTATATTTTGTTCTGGCAGTTCCGCTTTATTTTGTAAACAAATAAAGCACACTATTTCTTTCTCCCACTTTACATTGAGTTATTAATTAGATACTAACCGGTTATGGGCTTAGGACGCTCCTACTGCGCGAAAGAAGAAGTCGTAGAATAGTTGATTAATTAATAACGTTCGATGTCATTGAATACTTTAAAGGTTCATTGTGTACTGCGTAGTTATTGAAACCAAGGCTGAGTGAGGAAAAATAGCCCGAGAGACGAGACAGTCAATTGTTAGAGAAAGTGAAATAGTGTGGTGTAGGCGAACTCGCGAAGAATTGAAAAACAATGGGAGACGAATACAGAATTGACAAATTGAATGCGATCAATTATAGACATTGGTCTATGCGTGCACAAGGGTTAATAGAAGCCAAAGGATGTTGGGGCGCTGTGCAACCAGGATTTGAAGAAGTGGAGATGAACGCTGCTCAGACGGCATTGAACCATAAGGCTAAGTCAATATTTTATTTGATTGTAAATGACGAATGCCTTGATGATATCGCAGATTGTGTTTATGCAAGTGAAATTTGGCAAACATTGCACGATATACACACCACTTATGACACGTGGCATGGGCTATTATTGCTTAAAGATTTCGTACAGACAGAGAAGAAAGTCAATGAATCTATAAGTGAATATCTAACAAGACGCAACTCTTTATACCACAAATTAAAAAATGCTGGTTTCACATTCGAAGAAAAAGTTCTAGCTGGATTTGCGGTTTTGGGATTGCCCAAAGTATACGAATTTATGTGCAGAAGCTTACGGTTAGATAAAGACGATATAACGTTGACAACATTGAAAGCCAAATTAATGGAAGAAGAAAGAAGAATAGGCGTCACCAATGATTCCGAAGAACATACCAAAGCTTTTCAAGCACAGACGACGTATAACAGGAATCAAAGAGGTAGACAAGGAAGATATGAAAGAGGACGAAATAGATTTCGAAGAAATTCGTCACAAGCTGAAGACAGAAGAAGAACCGAAAATAAAAGATGTTACCGCTGTATTGAATTTGGACACATAGCGGCGGATTGTTCATATGACGTAGATAAGAAAAATGCAAAGGCAGAAGAACCGAAAGACGAGAAAAGCCCAAACCCAGGATTAGAATCCACTCGCAAACATGTAGCAGCAGTTGCCATAAAGAACATAGACGTAAACCAACCACCCATGTTAAAAGGATATGTGAGACAAGCCGCGTTGATTGCAGCGAGAAGTTCTAATAATATTTATAAACAGTGGTGTAGTCGGGCCAGGGCGGGGCAGGGCGTCGCCCCGGTGCTTTTTTCAAAGGCAGGGCCCCGCCCCGCCTTGGTTTACCCATTTTGCCAGGGCGCGCCCTGCTCTTTTTTTTTCACTTGCCAGGGCGCGCCTTGCTTCTATTTCGTAAATAATTTTTCTCGAATAAAGGGTGTGTGAATTTATGATAAATTTTGGCCGCAGAAAAATGCCATAACAATTTCAAATCGTTACCTAGGTACGGCCAACTTCGATCACGCTAAAAATCGAAGTTGGACCTACATTTATAGCAGTCGGTACAGCCAAATTCGGTTACGCGCGAAATCGAAGTTGGCCGTACCCAGATAGCGCTACGGTTCTTTTTATTTTAGGACTACACCACTGTTTAAAAAGGCATATGGGTAATGGATAGTGGAGATACGGTACATATGACATCGCACAAGGAAAAATTCGTCACATTTGAACCTTGTCAAACTACCGTTGAAGTAGCGGGTGGAGGGTCGCTACTCGCTGAAGGTAAAGGAAGTATAGAAATTCAGTTCAATGAAGAATGTGGAGGATGGACTTTTGCTTTAATAAACTCATTGTATGTTCCGGAATTACGTGGAAATTTATTGTCAGCGACCCAAATGACCGACAAAAATCTAGAGATAAAGCTGAATAAGGAGTCAGCTGAAATACTGAAAGATGGAACGCTTGTAGCGAAAGGATTGAAAGAGGGAGGATTGTACTATTTTTATGAACAAACCCCATCAAAGACAATTTTCATACATCCAACACTGAAGGAAACACAAGCATTTCAAGCGAACAGTATGTCTAAAACTGAAGAATTATGGCATCGACGATTAGGGCATTTGCATATAGAAGCCATAAAACAAATGCAAAAGCCCGAATGCCCTAAAATTACATTGGACGACGAAATAATTACTCGAAATTGTCAAACTTGTATGACCGGTAAATTGAAAACTAAACCCTTTCCAAATAAGAGTTTTACGAGAGAAAATGAACCTTTACGGTTGATTCATTCGGATGTTGTTGGTCCGATAAAACCAATTTCGAAGGGAGGAAGCCGTTATTTCGCTACCTTTATAGATGACTACTCACGGTATACAGAAGTACATATGCTGAAAAGAAAGAATGAAGTGGAAGAACGTTTTGAAACCTACCGAAAAAGGGTAGAAAATTATCATACTGCCCGAATCAAGACGTTGCGTAGTGATAATGGTGGAGAATATATTAGCAATTCTTTCAAAGAAATGCTCAAGAATAATGGAATCGACAGGCAACTAACAATCCCAGGAACTCCCCAACAAAACGGTGTTGCCGATCGAGCGAACCAAACACTTCTGGATACGGCGAGATACAGAATTTTGGGCCGATGCTATAAACACGGCAGCATACGTGAGAAACCGATGCCCAACAAATGCCAACAAAGGAAAAACACCATTAGAGTTGTGGAAGAAGAAACCAATAAATATATCACATTTGAAGGTTTTTGGGTGCTGAGCCTGGGCCTACAATAAAAGAAGAGCTAGCAAGTTTTCTCCGAAAGGAGTCGCGTGTATTTTTATTGGGTACGACTCCTATGCGAAGGCGTACAAATTGTGGAATCCTTCAACTGACGACATATTCATCAGTCGCAACGTCACATTTGAGGAAAACGTTTTCCCAATGAAAGAGAAACGCGAAGAAACATCCGAAAGAAATTTATCATTAGAAGACTCGATGTGGTGTGCCGCATGTTAAGTAAATTTATATTTTGTTCTGGCAGTTCCGCTTTATTTTGTAAACAAATAAAGCACGCTATTTCTTTCTCCCACTTTACATTGAGTTATTAATTAGATACTAACAAAATTTCGAAACCGGCGAAAAGGCGAAAACCATTGAAAACGGCGAAATTTGCGGCGAAAATATTTTTAGATATTCTCAGTCAGAATAATAAAACCATCTTCTCTGTAGTCCCCATTGAATTGGGAATAAAACTGCTAGAATTACAATTACCACTTCGGTTGCCATGGTTACGCGGGACCTGTTCTGAGAAGACTGTACGATATTCATCTTTATAATTGGGCGGTAGCGCCATCTATATTTTGTAAAGTTATATGATTCGCGCAAAAATTCAATTGCAAAATACTTGCCACCACTAGAGACAGATGCCGCCACGGTTGAACGATATAGTTTAAAAAGTCTCCATATTGAACGAAATTGATCCCGCGCTAGCCAGATTTACTTGTACCTCTATTTATTCCCAACTCAATGGTAGTCCCCCTACTGGGCACCTAATGGCAACCCATTCTATTTTTTGGCAGATATAAACTTTATCGAAAATGTTTTTATATTGCCTAAATTTAAGATTGAAATGAAGTGAAGAAACATGCAGTGACAATAAAGGAAATTAAGGTAAATTTATGGGGGGAAATTGCGGCGAAAATCGACTATATGAACGGCGAAAACTGGTAAAATTGCCTCTAAAATAGGCAAAAATCTCGACCGCAGAGAGGAAACACTGTACGAGAAACACATTTGATGGGACTAATTGTAAGAAAATGGTAGTGGTGTTGCTTCGGTTTTGAAAATCTGATATTTATCGCCACTCTACAACATGATCTAAGGAGGAATGTCAAGCGAAAAAAACTTCCAGTATTTATAGTGGCTGGAGCAGAGATTGAAATAACTATGTATTATTGCTAAAATGAGCATATTTCGGGGAAGTTTAAGTTGTTTGCTAGTATTTCTAGTTCATTTCAACACGAGCGGATAAATCTGCGATGCAACTAATCTATGTTTGGCACGCAGGGTACAGTTGGGAACGAGACGCGTCGGAAAACTTGTTATGTGTTAGTGGACGAAACTAAACCGTTGTTTACGTCTTGTCAATGGTTTTAAATTACCTTTTCTATAGTGGGAAAACTTGTCAAATTTTTTTTATTATTTTTCGAATATAAATTACTTGAATTAACACAAAATAGCTTATTATTTAACTCTTTGTATTAGGCTTACAACTAATAAAACGTTGTTAGTAATTGAACAGTTACGTTACACTGTATTCAACCTTAGAGCAAGCAGAACACTCTGCTCAAATTGACTAGTGAGCCCCAGATTTCGATTAATGTTAATAGTCAGAGCATTTATTTTAGTGCCTTATGTCTAACCCTGGTGGCATGATGGTAACGAAATTAGTCTTCCCGTGCAAAAATAACAAGGGAAACGAACTAGCAGATGATAAAGCACATTCGTCTGAGCAGAGTGTTCTGCTTGCTCTAAGGTAAAATACAGTGTAACGTAACTGTTCAATTACTAACAACGTTTTATTAGTTATAAGCCTAATACACAGGGATAAATATTCAGATATTTTGTGTTAATTTAAGTAATTTATAATCGAAAAATAATAAAGAAAGTTTTACAAGTTTTCCCACTATAGAAAAGGTAATTTCAAACCATTGACAAGACGTAAACAACGGTTTAGTTTGGTCCAATAACACATAAATCGTTTTCCGATGCGTCTCGTTCCCAACTGTACTCTGTGTGCCAAACATAGAGGATTTGCATCGCAGATTTATCCGCTCGTGTTGAAATGAACTAGAAATACTAACAAACTACTTAAACTTCCCCGAAATATGCTCATTTTAGCGAGAATACATAATTATTTCCATCTTTGCTCCAGCCACTATAAATACTGGAAGTTTTTTCGCCTGACATTCCTCCTTAGAGAGCATGTTGTAGAGTGGCGATAAATATCAGATTTTCAAAACCAAAGCAACACCACTACCATTTTCTTACAATTAGCCTTTTCAGTTAACATAGAGCCACGTAGTGGCAAATGCGAGAAGCTCATGAACTGCTGGATTTTCGTCTGCTAAGCAGACGATTTTCCAATTTCTCCCATTTGCCACTACGTGGCTCTATGTAAACTGAAAAGGCTAATTAGTCCCTTCAAATGTGTTTCTCGTTATTTAATAAAAATAATTTTCAGAAATTTCAATGTACAATTCGTCTGCTAGCAATTCTGACTTTTTTAAAACATGTTGTTTATAAAGCTCGCTTTCTAAAATCTAACACGTCGAAAGGATCCTTTGCTAAAATATCGTTAGTTATTAATAACAACGCATTGAGATTTGACGCACCCTTTCTATACTCAGTTTTGAAACCGTATCATACAAAAATTAATGAATCTCAATTCTGACGCAGCGTTTTCGTACTGCCAAGTTTATTTTGCAATATCATTCGAAGCCTACGTCTTAAATCCATTTTGTCTATGAAGTTGCCAATCTTGTCACAATTATTTATGTTATTCTTTCTATAAATTAAAGGAATCGTCTGCTACCAAAAACGATATACTGACGTGCCAGCTGAAGACATAGTCGCAGATTTATCGGAGAATAAACGGAAATAATAAAGAAAAAAACATCCATCGCAGATTTAATCGTTGAGATCGAGCCTAGTGAAAACGTTTTTGGCATGTCTCGTTCCGTTGCATTGTGATACTTTTGGCGAGCTAAGCGACAAAAATTTACATCACTCGCGATTGGGTAGTTGGAATTTCCACCATTGTGATTGGTTGAAAGTCATCGCAGGTGTAGTCGTGACATTTCGAGACTAGTCAAAAACGGTTTTAAGCGACACATTTCCGAACTAGTGCCGAATTCTTGACGTGACTCGTATTTTGGACGTGTATAAAAGTTTCGACTAGTCGAAAACTGTTGTATTGAGACACTTTTGGCGAGCTAAGTGACAGAAATTTACATCACTCACGATTGGGTAGTTTCAATTTCAACTATTGTGATTGGTCGAAGGGCATCGCAGATTTAGTTGCGACATTTCGAGACTAGACAAAAACGTTAATAAGCGACACATTTCCGAACTAGTGCCGAATTCTTGACGTGACTCGTATTTTGGACGTGTATTAAAGTTTCGACTAGTCGAAAACTGTTGTATTGTGACACTTTCGTCTCGCGTTAGATTTCTAAACGGGAATTGAGACACCTTTGGCATACTCGACTACAGTTTTTAACTAGCCAGAAAGTTTTTGACCTGTTCAATTTGTTGGAGGAGGGGATTAAGGCATGATATTTTTAAGCAGGTAACTAATTTATTTCACGGAACACGTAAAGGCCAATAAAGGCTTTGTATAAATTTTGATAAACCAATAGAAAGGCGTTTTTCAATAATTATGTTAATAATATTTCTGTCCAATTACCGTTAAAAACCTCTAGTCCAATCACGGTGCGTGAAGAAATTGTCTAGTCGAAACGAAAAGCACTAGTCGAAATGAAGTTTTGACATGTCTAAAATTGATTTCGACATGTATAAATTGTGTCGAGTCAAGTAAAAACGTGACTCCTCCCCAGCTACGCCCAAATGAAGCAGCCAATTTCTAATGATTGAATTAATAATGAGCTTAAATCGTCATGGTTTTATTGGTGGATACGTTGCAACTTCGATGGGATTCGGTGAATTAAAAGCCAATGAATGGTGAAGGAAAAGCACTAGTAAAAGTGTTGCTTGGAGTTCCATACCCCGGGAGTAAACTGAATAATCTACACAGTATCATATATGTTATATTAAATTTAGTATTGTCCACCTTCTAAATATGCATGTACTTATCAGTCCTACCTCTAAGTACTGTAACAACTAACTACTTTTTTTTATAAAAATGTTTAATACAGAGAGACTATTGACGACAAAATTGTTTAGGAAGATTAATTACAATTATGATTTTATCATTTTTTGTTTTTTAAATTGTTATTTTGATGTTTAAATACTTTAATTAATTTTAATCGTGGCCGTGGGGCATGCATAGATTTGAACAGCACGGTCACCAGTCTTAAATTGTAGGTTCACACTTTTAAATTTCATAATTTTCAAGGGCAAACTGATGTTGTAAAACCTTTTGGAATAGAGTGAAAACCAAGTCTCGGAGAGGCCCTTTCAAATCGCGAGGCCCTGTGCTGCAGCACACTTAGCACATACGTTAATCCGGCACTGACTGCGCTTGTTAGGACTAACAACCAGTTTTCTATGAAGATTATCGTGTTAGCGACAGGGAGGAGTGTTGGAAATAAATATCGACGGAACACTATCCTCATCTAGCGAGGCGCTAGAAAACCTTGTTTATATTTTTGGTTATAACGAGTCTGGGAAACGAAACTTCCAGACTACATAACTTCATTTTTTATGACCTCCTAACTTTTTGGTTTTCGAATAGATTCACTTTTACCTCTTCTAGGGCGACTATGTAACTATTACTATCACCGCGTCTGTGGGTGGGTAGGTGTGTATGTATGTGTGTCGGCGCGAACACGTTTGCAGTAGGGGGGGGGGGCAAAGTATAAGAAAAGCGTTCGCAGGTTCTTGAATTTTGGAAAAAGGGCACTAGGCTTCCTTTTTCGAATCTGAATTATGAATAAATTATCATGGAATATTTGGTTCTTCTAAAGTAATTTTTAATGTCGAATCAAATGCGCTGGTAGACACAGAATTTAAAATTTCGCAAATATTACTATTAAAATAAAGAAAATTAAATTTTTAATTTTAAATATACGTCTTGACCGAATTCAATAAGTAAAAAGAACTACATGTATATTTAGATATAGACTGTTACTCAGTTGGCTCAATTTTAATTATTGTTCAGTAAAATAATTTATATCTATTAAAAGTTGCTTACTTTTATTAAGAACACAGATAAATTGGATTAAAAATAGATAAAGTTTGTTTTTTTAAATAACACCCTTTAATATACAGGGTGATTCAAAATGTGATTAAAAATTTGTAGGGGTGAGTTGAGAAGCAGGGGCGGACTGGCGGGGATTTTGACTGGTGGGCAATTGTTAGTCGTGGCCCCCAAAATATTAGTCTTGCGGCCCCCCAATACCACCATTCATGAGAACCCAACTACAAATTGTACTATATGAATATGTACAGTAAATGTACCATAATTATTTTATTTCAAAATTGTACGTGTATTTTATTAAAAATATACAAACAAGAGAAACACACCTAGCTTATTGTTAATAGTGATCTCATCAGTTGTGATAAATTTATAATATCTTCGAGAATATCAGTAAATGGTATGTTATTTGTCATTTCTCTTTCAACTGACATTACCATTAATGCTTCTAAATTACTTTGGTTCATAGTCGACCTTAATCTATTTTTAATAACTTTCAACTTAGAAAAGGCCCCTTCGCAGCTAACTTGACTAAATGACAACGTTAATAATTATTCGTACCCTAGAAACAAATTCGTGTAAGCCGCGGAATGTAGATTGTACTTGTAAAGTAGGTGGTAGCAGCATACAAGACATCCTACACATTCTCCTTTCGAGCATGCCAATGTTGTAGAAGTAGTGTCCAATATCGCAGGTTGCAGTTTAAAAGTGGTGGTTTCCGATAACTGTTCCTCTTCAAGGGAAAGTTCAGCCACAGAACTATTATCACTGCACCAATCACCTTCACCGTGGTCTCCGTAGACCACTTCAACTCTAGAATTAATTGTGCCTTTTAAAACTTGATATATACCTGTAAAGGAAAGAAGCTCCTTTTTCAAAAGAACTTCATCAATTTTCGCTAGCTTCGCAATTTCCGAAAGTGCTTCATGTGGTACACCTGAAACTTGTATTTGCGAAAACTATCGAGGGTCCAAGTAGTGTGCCTCAGTTATTATTTTTTTGTTATTTGAGAAACGCTCTGTTAAGCTCATTTGAAGCTGATTTTGTATTGAGCGAAATACTTCAACTCTGTAGACATCAGAAGAGTTGTCAAGCTTCTCATCATCGCATATTTCATCGTGTTGTTTTTTCTTTCGTGAAATACGTCGAACCTTAAGTTCATTTGCCACGAAAATGTCATCTGGCAACTCGTAGAAGTTAAGGTTAAAGGGAAGCATTTTAGACTATTAGTACCAATGAAAATCGACAGATGGCGCTGACCGTTACACCTTTCGCGGGCGTTCCAATCTTACTATGCCATCTACAAAACCGATATATTTAAATTTATAAAATGACGAAAAAATACACAGAATTCTTTAATTCTTCCTTTGATTCGTATTTATAAAAATAAATTAACTTAATAATAAAATAATACTTTTGTTTTATTATTATAATATTTTCAACTTTTAGTCGCATTTAATATAACCAGATAGAATGATTGTGAAAAACGTTTTCCTCCTATAGAAACTCTATGGGATGAGGTCTGGCCGTGGGTCACCTGGTAAGGGGTGAAAAGGCACGAGGAAGGTTATACGACATAGCCGTATATTGCATAGACCTAGAATATCGCTCCGGGGTGACCCGTTGCACTTCTTTACATTATTTTAGGCCTAAAGTTCTCCCTCTCTTGGACAAAAAACAGGATTCAAACATTATTTTTACTTCCCCCTCGTAGCCCCTCTATTGTAGCGACTGTCGACCCTTTTCTCGGACTTCGCGGTTGTAAAGGATTATGTTCAGCGTTTTGTTTAGTGCCTACGGCAGAAGAGATAATGCTTACTTTTGCGCCAACCTATCTTTGTAAGACGTTAGATTGAGATTCTTCGGTAAAACACGCCGATTCAATAGGTCTAGTTTAAATCGAGAAAAATCAGTCACTCACGAAATTTTAATGTGTTGGAAGACATTATAAATTTAAATAATAAATAAAGGTTTACAAATTTCACTGAAGTTAATTAATGTTTAATAAACAGAATTTAAAACTTAGCGATTAAATTAAAAAACGTTTACGTAGGAAAAAGTTTTAATAAGTGTTACTCATAAGTCATAATTAAAACTTATTTAAAATAAATTTGTATGCATAAAATATTTTACATCTCAAGTTGGTTATATTTGTAATTAATATTGTTTCCCATAACCTTTCAACAAATTCAAAGTCTTTTTTGCATAATAATTCCGATTTCCCGCAGTTTTATTTATTTTTGCAAACATCGCCCAATATAGGCGATTTCTCATCGGCGACCTTTTAAACTTAGTTCCGGGTGCCATTTTTCCCCCAAATTAGTTCTTGTTCCTTTGGTAATATTTCTATCCCTTGCGCGAAACTCTTTGCAGTTCGAATTTACTAGTTTATACATATTACCAGGAAACTATATACCTATACACTTGGAATGTCTAAGGAAGATTTTGGCAGCCGTGATGATGCTCGTAGAAACGGGCGTGGCTTAAAGCGCGAAAACTCATGAGATAAACTGTCGCGACTCACTACCCTAATTCGACGAAAACTTCGACTACTTAAGCCTAGTCCCGGTTATTATATATTAGCTTACCTGATTTTCTCTTTTTTTAACCATATAAATACCTAAAATTAGGTATCACTTTACTTGTTTTTGCGGATAACATTATAAATCTTCAGTACGATAACAAATTGAGGTTTGGCCGTAGCTTTGGCCATGGCCGCCATTGTGGTTATATTTTTCTCCCCACGATAAAAACTATTGAAAAAAAAACAGTGACGTAGCACTGCCAAAACTTTTCATTGAGCCTTGTCCCGGTTATTATATAGTAGCTTACCTGATTTTCTCTTTTTGAACCATATAAATACCTGAAATTAGGTATCACTACATTTGTTTAACGAATAACTTTATAAATACTCATAAAACTGCAGTACGATAACAAATGGAGGTTTTTAAATCAATTTTCTGGTAAGCCGTTTTTTGCGCGGGAAGATCACCTATTTGTTACCATGGCGACGCATTCTTTTCGCGCTAAACCTCGAGCCACGAATTAGAAATGTCGTGTTACGTCTTACACTCGACGTAGTTAAGCCCCGCCTTTTTCTCGACGCGCTTTCGTAACACCGTACCAATGGAACCTTAGACATTCCAAGTGTATACCTCTATAGTTTCCTGATATTACGTACATGCGTGTGCTCTGATATGGCTATGTTCTTTTTTTGTCGAAGTCTTCCTACCCAGGGTTTCGTGGCGCTGCCAGCGCCGCTTTTACATATTTATTTTGGGGGCCCCCTATGGTGGCGTACGAATTGGTGGCACCAAAATGGCGACGAGATAGCAAGTGAGCGAAGCGAGTGAGGTCGCTATATCATGGCATTCCCTTAGAATGTCTGCTGGCGCCCATGTTGGCTATTTGTCAAAAACCAAATATTTCGGTTTTTAGAAATCATTTGTCAAATTTGATTTCGAAAATGAGCGGAAGTATTCGAACAAATACCGCCAGGTTTGAAAATTTTAACTAAAGGGAACTTTTTATCATAAACCAAATATCAACGTTTTAGCTTGAGGAGTAAATTTCCATCGATTATGAAAGCGTGGTATTTAATAGATGGTAAATAACATGATATAAAATGGGAAAAGTTGTTTAATAATGGTAAATAACACTACAGCATAAAATGGGAAAAGATAACGTTATGGAATAGCTTTAACATCTTGGCCACATTAATCGTAGGATGATATTAAAAACTTAAATGCGTTTACGATAGTTACTATCGCCATCAAACTAACCTGCTATTAACTGGCGAATAGTTTAGGACGGGAAGAGTCTCCCCTTCCAAAACTTTCGATTTCGCAATCACTGTCACAGATTTTCCTTCGCAGAAATCTTTCAGTGTCATACTTATTCGTACTATGCGATTTATGCTATAAGTAATATCGTGAGCTAAAGAAATTTCACACAAAACAAAGGCAAAGATACAGAAGCTAAAAGTTTTTTGTTAGGATACAGTATATTTAATTTTTGCTATAATTATTTCATACACATTCCTTCAAGATAATGCTTCATGAAACATTTTAGCGCCTTCTCTCAAACACTGCAAAAGTTTCAGGGCTTACGGGCGAAAACTTTATGGCAATGCCAAATAATTTTATAAATTTGACAAAATCAAATAGTAAAAATGTTTAAATAAAATACACTGTTTTCTGAAATTCATTATTTGGTATTTCAGAAAATAAATAACAAAACTTCGATCCGCCGTTGGGAATAGTAAACCCGCAATTTATCGTCATAATTTAGTCGTATCAAATAGTGGCAATATCTTATACGGACCCACTTCAAGCTCGTTTGACGTCAACTTCGCACTCTAAACGTTGTAATTTGTCCATGCTCTAAACATAGTCACCCTAAAAATTTGGTTCTGTCGGGAAAACTGTTGGTGAGAGACAAATCCGGTCTTAGGGCAAGGCGAACGAGGCGACCGCCTAGGGTCCCGCGTTAAGCGCTGCTTTCAGGGGCCCTGAGACGATTCAATGATTCGAATTTGATTCCGGGGGGGGGGGGGGCTTTTATGATTCGAACTCAATTCCAGATTCGAAGATGATTCTTTGATTCCGAAAAAATTAAGATTCTCGGTCAGATTCCTGTGATTTGGAAAATGGGAATCAGGTGTATAGCAATTTTATGAATTTGTTCACCGAGCGAGCGAACCCTATTTGTTTCGAACATTTCCTCGGCAAATTTGTTGTGGGGGAAAGGGGCCCCGCACGACCTAACGTCGGCCCTGGTAAGAGAAAACAATTTATCGAAGGTAGAAATCAGCTCCGACTAAATATGCCCGCTGATTGCAATAATATGTCTCAGTGAAATAAAAAAAGTGGGACCAAGATAAACCTTTCCTTCGCTTAGCCAGTATTGCAAATATTTAATTTTAATGTTGAATGGTTTTGTTTAGAGCCTGAGGGGGCCCTTTTCGAACTCGGGGCCCTGGGCTCTGGCCCAACGGGCCTAATGGGAAAGACGGCACTGGGCGCTGCCCGCGTTTCTGTAACTTTAATCACTGTAATACGATTTCGCGGTGCTTTTTCAACATTACCGTGTCGATATTGGTTTTTTAGAACTTACTAGGATTTATTACCTTTGATCATATTACAATTTGTGAATTAAATAGTTGATTTTATAAAGGGGGGGGGGGAATCTAGCTTGAAAATGTTGCCACCTACGTCAGTGTCTATCTTTATCAAGTCTACGGGCGCGAGATAGAATCGTGAGACGTCGCTTTTATTCTTTCGCCCGTGCGAAGAATATTATATCTCGTGATGTAGAGAGCAACATTTTAACAAGTTGGCTAAGACCACAAGTTATTTATAAAATTAACTACTCAAATTAGGCATTTGAAAAAGTATTGATTTTGGATTTTATAAATAAATTAAAAACACCATTCGTATCGAGATAATATATATACACCAACTTTATTCTGACAAGGCTCAATCGAACATTTGGTTTGGAAATCAAATGGGTTGGTCACGTGTTTTAACTATCAGTGACGATAAGCTAAGCGGAGAGGAGAGTAGTTTTGACGGACAAGCGCGGCTAATCGGGTCCGGCGAAAAAGGGGTCCTAGTTTTAGGGGGAGGAAAAAAGATTTTTCCTGCCTACTAACTTTACTACCAAAACCTCCGTGGGGCTTCTTTAGTAGTACTATTCACCACGTGAAATAAAAATCCCGCTTCGGAAACCTTCAACCTGCCATCTACACATTTTTTCTTTATTTATCTTTAGTTTGGGAAACTACCACAAGGTAGCGACCGCGTGCAGATGGCAGTAAAGGAAAACGTACCAAATTCGAATAATTTAAAAAATTAGTTTAGTTACCAAAATATAATATATTTTTTAAATTTTTGTTTTGCATTCGATTAAATAAGGTTAAACTTACGAAGCGTATGAATCTAAAAGATTTTCGTTGTACCGAAGTATATTAAAAATGATGACGAGATATGTTAAATATTGCTGAATTTTGTAACCATATAAAAAATTAAATAAGCCCTCGATTAAAATTCGCTTCGCACAAATTTTAAAACGAAACTTCCAGAGCAACTAAAAACCTTTCACAAAGCCATACGGTGAACGGTTTTCTAGAATAACAGGCGCAAAGTTGATATGTATCAGCATTATCATTGAAGTTTAATGCTCATTATTTTAATGTATATTTAAGATAGCTGATTATTTCTTTTAACATTTCAGAGAAAACATGTTTGTCAAATTGTATCATAAATTTGAGAGTGATATCTATTTTTAAAGTATTTAAATAGTTTATCTAAATACTTATCATTTTAGGTACTTTTTCAAGGTGAATTAAAAATTAACTAAGCGATGAAATAAAATTTCCTTCGCACACTTTATAGTTTTAACTTTGCTAAAAACGATACAAGAAACCGCTTACGAGATAAACGGTGTTTTGTGTGAGCGTGTATGGGCATTTCAGTCATATTTAAGTACCATTATCTTAATAACTATTAATTATATAAAAATTTTGTTCGCAGGTATTTTAGAACAAAACCTCGTTATTACAAAACCGAAGAGTGCTTAACAATTAGACCTATAGAACTCTAGATAAACAGGCGCAAACAAGTCGCGTTTTTTAAAATTTCACACTGCTTCCCCTTAAGGTTACAAATATTCGCAAATTTCGTAGCCTTTTCAACAATTTTTATAAAATCAAGCTGAGTTATTTGGTGTTTAAGGTGCTCAACCATATTCCACGTGGTAAGAAAATCCAAATTCTTGGTTGGCAAGTATTTTGCGACTGGACCAGCTTCGTCGAAAATTGACAAGTACACGTGAGCCGTCAAAATTATTTTGAAATCACAAAGCATGTGCAGAAGAGAACTAGCTTCGAAGGTACATTTTGGATCGAATTTCTGTGATTTAATTATAAAATGTAGAGCACTAATTACAGCACAAAATAGAGGTCCATCTACTCCAAACACCCAATTTAGAGCCTTTTCGCGAGCCCACCATCTTGTTTCTCCAATTTTCTGAAGGCGTTGAAGTTTTTTGTGTCCAAAAGTCTTCTCCCTTTCTTTAGTCCAAAACGTCATTCTTTTGTAAGAGTCACCAAAGAAGGTTGCTAGCCTATTTAGAAATCCGAATAAGTTCTTTGCTTCCAAATTGTCGCAGCTGTCGCAAATGCAAAGATTAAGCAAGTGACTGTAACACCAAATATAAACGCTATTTTCGTTTTCTTTAGCTATTTGCCCTCTCAACCCTTTATTTTCACTTCTCATATTTGCAGCACCATCGAAGGATTGTCCGATGCAATTGTGAAACTTTAAGCCATGTTCATCAAAACATTCTTTAAGCAGTTCATGTAACGCCACTCCTGAAGATTCAGTGACTCGTAAGACTGCAAACAATACTTCTTTAATTTGTCAGTCGTAAATATATCGTAAGCAAACAGCGGCTTGATCGAATACACAGTTATGACTGTGATAAATGACGTGGACTGCAAACGCGTTTTTAATCGAAATATCAATATATATATATATATATATCATTTGAAAGCAAACGAGTATTTAAAATAGTCAATTTCACCTTCTGATTCAATAATTTATCATTATTTGGTCAAAGCCAGCGTTATTTTCATTTATATTAATGGGCTTTGGCTTTAAGCTCGTGAAAGATATTCTTCGTCAAAATTACCAGGGAGTTACACTGAGCGGTGAAAGTGCCATTTTCGTTTGCGACATTATGTATGAACTACGTGGCCCTAAATGAGTTAGAGTGTGCAATAAGTGGTGGCTTTACCGGGGAGTCGGGGTCCGGCTCTTGTAACCCATAAGGGCGGTGGCGCACTGGGAGATGTTAGCTCTGATCAAATGGTCCTATCTCCACCTCCGACTTCGGTCAGGTTTGGGCTGGATACTGAGCTTCGGTTCAGGCTAACGGAGAGGGTCCAGGCAAACTGGCCGCCTCAGCGGATCGGGTAGCCTGCTGTGGGGCGGCGAGCCTCCATATGCGCGCACGGCGGTCCTGTTTCCCGGCCTTTTGGGGTCCACCGGGATCTCCGGTGCCAGCTGTGCCGGGTTACTTGGGCTGCTGTGTGCTCGTCGTTCCCCTTTAGGAGCTCTCTCCAAAGGGCTTGACTCCCTGCCTCCATAGGCGGGGTGTCGGCTGGAGTTGCTAAAGCTTCCATTCTTAATCCCACTGCTGTGTGCGAAGTGGGGATTGGTCCACCCATTGCTGCACCTTCTGCTGGGTTGAGTGGCTTGCGTCAAAGGTGCGATCATCAGTAGTAGGGTTCTGCTACCCATGCTGGATTTGTCACCTGTCCGGGTTAGGTGGACGCTGGCGTACAGCACTATGATGATAGGCCTCCGGTGGTATGGTCTTTGTTACCGGGCTATAAATTCTGACACACTGTATGAACTACGTAAATGGGACGATAATTTTTAGAGCACGAATGAGGTTGCCAGCCCCTTTAAGTTATTTTGTTTATTCAGTAAAGTAGGATAAAATGAAATCTTGTGTTTGAAAATTTCCATGGTTTCACCGTTTATAGATAAGGCGTTGAAAGTTATGTAATTTCAAGTTTTGGAAAGACATTGCCTTTACGGAGATATTTCTATGATTCGAGCAGTATAATTTGTTTTAGTTGAGTCTATTGTTCATTTGTTCTAAATCCCTTTTCTTTGTTTCACATGCATTCTATTATTTCGTTCAATAAGCACCATCATTTAAGAAATGTAACCAAAGACGATAGTTAGAAATTTTGATTTTCTAAATTAAAAAAGACTTAAAACGGTTTGAAATTCCGCTGAAACGTTGGATTTTATCATTGAGTTGGGAATAATACTATCTAGAGCCCCAGTTCAAATTTCCCCCATAGGCTTTAACACAGCATTAGTGAAGATAGGAACGAAAATCATGGGAGGGTTATCAACTACGACAAAAGCCACCTATGAGTGAAAAATGCAACTATTTAAATGAAAAATTCTTCGATGGCCCCTGCCGCCACCTATTAGCGACTTTGTGAACTATTATAATTTAAAGCTAAAAAACAAAACAACGAAGTTTCTTGGTAAATCAAATTTCATTTTGAAATAATTTAGAGTATTTTAAAAGATTAAATTGCACTAAAACAAAATAAAGTATTAAAAAATGAATACAAATAAATAATAATGAATATAAATAAATAAATAATGAATATAAATAAATAAATAATGAATAAAAATAAATAAATAATGAATATAAATAAATAAATAATGAATATAAATAAATAAATAATGAATATAAATAATAAAGGATATACACTGACTATTACCGTTAACCTCAGCAAGTTTACATGGGATTGGGAAACCGTAGATCTCGAGCGCATTTCCTACCCATTATGCTTAAAATTTCACTCAAAATCTATTACGAAATAGTAAAGAACCCACAAAAGAAACCTTTATTGTGTTAATAAAGAGTTTTCAGATATACATGACTTTAATTTAAAAAAACGCGTTTTCAAAATTTTTCTTAGAAACGCGTCGCTTTCCCTCTTCAATTCAAAAGTTAAAATTATAATAGTTCACAAAATCGCTAATAGCAGAGATACTGACAATATAGAGATATGAAACTCCCTATTCATCGCTGCGCCCCCTTTTTTTTCGTTAACGTCGGCGCCATCTATTAACCGGGAGAAAGCTTTTTCTTCACGTGTTTATTTGTAGTAGGTTTACGTGTGAATGAAATTCAATGAATCATATGTGCACTGTGCAGCTTTAATAAAGAAATACGATTGCTTAGAGGATTTTCAATATAATTTATTAAGATAAGATAAAAAGTAAGTTTTTAATTAATTATATTTAATTATTTTAAGAACGTTCATATATTATCTATTTTTTTTGTTATTTTAGACCTTTGTTACTTGAATCAGGGCCAGAGGTTAATTAATGATCATTAATCCAAGGATATTTCTGGGATAAATAATTGGAATATTATTAATCCAAGTATATGTTATCGAAATGGTTAACGACTAAAATGTTTGGTAAGTATTTGTTATTGTTGGACCTTAAGTAATTTGCGATCTAGACGTTTCTGGGCTTTGTCATGCTTATGGTTTAAATTATGTTTTTCCAATGTACTACGAATGGAAAGTTGTACAAAAAAATTGATTTGTTTTTTCAAGTAATCAACACATGGAACATGCTGATGCATCTCATCTTTTGAAATAAACCAAGATTGATCGATTGTTCTTGAAATAATTCTGGTAATCCTCTCTTTGACTTTATTCATGTGTATTACCATTGGGAAAAGTGTATCAAACTTGTCATTGATCTCTGATACGTAGCTCAGGAATCTTTCAGTTGGTATTGTCAAGCCACTGAATGTTGATATATCATGAGACTTAAATGATGCTAATATATTTGACTGGTTGAGTGTTTGTTTTTCATCTACAAGTTTGGTTTTGCATGATTCACAATTGTGGTTTTTATTACAACGTGATAAGACATATCCTGAAATATAAGATAGTATGTTTTGTTTTCCAGGCCCTTGGCTTTCAAGTGAACTTTTACAAATTTGAAAGTATTCCTCCAAACATGCCCTGGGATAATAATTATTTGCTGATGGAAGACTTTCATCATAATCATCTGGAATTATTATATGGGTGTTATATGAGTCAATGTTAAGAAGGAATTCTTCCATATCATCGCAACAGTTGGCATTTGATGGTTTGAGGAGTGAGTTAGCCGATGCACTTCTATAAGAACTTCTGAAATGCTGTGGTGTAGGGTGATCTCTGTAACCTCCCTTTAATCTAATGGAGCCAAACAAATTCTCAAGAAAGTCCTGAGATATTTTCCCAGTTAATAGATATTTAAATCCATAATTTATTTTCAGGTCCTTCCAAATCATTAGATAACTTCCAGCCTTCAATGCATGGCAAAGTTTTAGATCTACAACCTTGGATTTTCCATTTATCTAGCCAGGTCAAAGCTTCTTCAAATATCTTTTCATGCATAGAGCGATCATTCATTGGTCTCTTGTATTGATTTTTATGATGGATCTGTCGACTGTTGCAACAGTCGAATAAATCATTAATTCGGTCTACAAACTCAACAGTGTGACATGCTTCTAACGGCAATTCCGCTGTACCAATTGCAGCTTCCATGCCATTCGCAACACTTTTACTAAATACTTGTGCAGCTAGAGATACTTTCATCTTTGAAAATGCTGGTAAATCCAAATGTTTTTTCTTTAACTTGTAGGCAGCTCGAAATTTACCTAATTTAACATCAATGTCATAAAATTTTCGAAGGTAATCCCATTTGACTAGAACACCATCAATTATGAAAATATATCACTGCAAGTTATTTCGGACACTCTTGAGCAAGTGGGGCACGTCAAAGAAAAAGAAAATATTTTCTCCTTCAATGGTAAGAAATGGTTGTTTGGAGCTAATTCCAAAATTTTTGAACAAGGCTTGATTGTTTGGTCCTTGATCACAGACAATTGCTTTTACTATAAGGCCAGCATTTTTCAAGTGGGCTAGGCATTCTTCAAGCAAAAGCTTTAAATTTTCAGCCGGACAGGAATCTTTCGTCAAAAAAAAACCTACAGGTTGTTTCCATTTGCTTTTTAAACCCTTCACCATGAAAACTAACGCTTGGTTTGCATATTCATTAGTGCGACCTATTGGGCCAAAATCTACAAAACCATCTACTTGATCATCTTTGACGTTATACATTAGTCCTTCTGTGAGACTCATTTCATCAAATGCTACTAAGCATAACCTTTCACTTGCTGGTTTGTTTTCAAATCTAGCTTTTATAGCATGAATCACGTTAACATCAAACCCTGGCTTGATCTCACTCTTAGATAACCATTTTTGTAAGGTTCTCTTTGTTGGTAGGCACAGAACATTTTGCCATTGACGATATGCCTGAGGGCTATGATAGTACAAGGATAACGCCCAACTTTTTATTTTACTTGTGTATCGCCTGCCTCTTGCTTTTCTAGATTTTAACTTAAGCTCAGAGTCAAAAATGTCTTTAGCAATGTCTGAAAGGAAATTTGTAGCTGTGTTTTGACCCATGTGTACGTTACTTGCCAACTTTTCATTTAGTTTTTTGATTTTCAATTGCAACCTTTTTATTTTAGATTTCTGTTTGCTTATAGTTCTTAAATGTGATGTTTCCTTTTTTGTCTTAAATCCAGCGGCTTGAACCTTTTTGTTTTCGTATGTTTTGCTATCTTCTGTTTGATTATTTTTGTTTGCATAGGTTTTCAAATCCGCTACTTGAACCATTTTGTTGGCGGTTGTTTTATTTGACTTTGTCTCGATATTAGGTTTAGTAGCCCGCTGAATTTCAATTGTAGGAATTTCTACTAATAAAGAAAATCATGTTAAAATTTAATAGAGTTGTTTCGAATAAAACTGTTTACAATCCTGTTCTGTAGATAAAGTTTCGCTGGAACTTGCTATAACTGAAACACAGGTCCTTTTTGTAGGTCTATTGTTGCGCACTTCCACCATTTCTACAGACCGTTTACTAGATTCTTTTTGAAAATTGAGTTTTAACTTATGACCCCGCTACTAATGTATAAATTTCATCGTACCAGTTGTTTTATGACAGTCCTTGATATCATTTTCTACTAAGTTCTCCGGAAACTTTACGTTTGAGCAACTAGCTAAATTATCATTCCCTTGGGAAATATGATTCATTTAAATTAACTTATAAATAAACAATACTTAAAACTCAATATTTGTTGGCTTAAATTCATTTGAAAATATTGTTGGAATAGCGTTTGATGTCAGTCTGTTTTTTGTTTTACCATTCATAAAACAAGAATCCTCAAAATGTAGGCCGCATATTTTATTATGTATCGCATCTTTCAAATAAAGATCGCTTCTTCCGATATTTATCTGCCATTTCTCAGAGCTAAGTTTATTGACAAACAACATATTAAAGATAGGCCTTAAAAAGAGATATTAATTAATTTTTCCCACCGTTCTTTCTCTTTTGGAAACTTAAACAAGGAGATCCTTTGCTTTTCTTTAGAACTTACAAAATTTTACAGAACAATTGCTTCCAGGCATATTTCTCTAGTGTTAATTTCTAAGTCAAAACGCGTATATACATTTTTGCGTCTGAAATCCTCTGTTTGGGATTTAGAAAAATGCGCTTTCTCCCGGCCGTTAGGCGTCACTCCGCTCAGGATTTTTTTAAAATTCCGGGGGTCGCTTTTCAGGCGGAGTTTCATATCTCTATATGGTCAGAATCTCTGCTAATAGTTGGCGGCAGGGGTCATCGAAGAATTTTTCATTTAAGTAGTTGCATTTTTCGCTCATAGGTGGCTTTTGTCGTAGTTGATAACCCTCCCATGATTTTCGTTCCTATCTTCACTAATGCTGTGTTAAAGCCTATGGGGAAAATTTGAACTGGGGCTCTAGATAGTATTATTCCCAACTCAATGGATTTTATAAATAAATATATTGTGAATTTCATACAGTTTTATCTCTTTAAATTTAGTTTTTCACAATGTACTTCTCTTAACTTCTATTAGATTTTCTAAACAAAAACTACCCAGGTCAAAAATTAAATTATGCAAACGAATTAACCTTACCTTAACAACTTGAAATTTGAACTACTAACACCAAAGACAACTAACAATTCTAAGTTAATAATTTACCACGTTTAACGAATAACGATCTGCTATAAGACGTGTGTCTGGATACTTTTCAAAATTCAGTAAAGTAGGACTCCCTACTCTATGTTACTTCCTCTATGTACGTTGTTCGGATATTTAGGCGACGATTATTCTGCTGTATTTATAAAAAAATTGGCGTAAACTATCGGCTTAGAAAACCTAAACAAATATTTGAAGCAAGCAAAACATTAACTTTAGCCGCCAAAAGGAAAAACTAGATGAGTCCCCTCGCGGCTCCTCTGTACTCAGCCCCATAGGCAATTATGGGACCCCATGGCGCCTGGGATCCTCCACATTGCGGGGTCTGCATTGGCGATATCTACGCCACTGATTGCAGCCCCTAAAAAAGTTTCGACTTAGGCTTAGTGCTAGGCTGGCGGCTACTAGACATTTTCAGGTAGAATTATAGTATAAGGTATCCGTCGCCATTTTGTTTTTTCATTGATTTTTTTTTAAACAATCAATGGACAATACAATTTTTTTTTTCAAATAAACCCCCGCTTTTCGAGAAACATTGAGAATTTATGGTATATTTTCAAAATCATAAATTACGTTATTCTATCCAATATAGGTAGAATATAAAGCAATATTTTATAAAAGGCGTATTTTCTGTAGCAGGCATTAAAATTAACTAGCAATATTTCTAGACCAGGAAAAAAAACCCGAAAAAAGGCCGCGCTGCCAAATAAATATACACAAGCTGGAAATAATTTTAATTGACGGTTGGCATCCCAGATAAGAGTTGTATGAGTTTGCGACGGTTTCTGGCTTGTGCCAAATTTTTTAGAGCCAAAAACCACAAAATATTTTGACATTTTTCAGTTTTTCGCTTAAAACTCGAAAACGATGCCTAATACAGAAAATGTTATTCTTACTAAATCGAAAGAGCATACAATATCACGTCAAATACAGTTAAAATTTGTTAAGCCGTTTATTCACAATCGATCGTCAAAGAAAATTAGCTCACTCCTATCTAGAGATACCAATAAAAACGTGAAAGTATTCGTAGCTCTAACTTCCTGCTAAGACTGTTTTGGGAAGTCAAATTAATTTTTAAATACAAATCATACACCTTCGTCCATTTATTTTAATTTAAGGGCAATTCAGTTAGTGTACTTACCTACATAGGTAGTTAGATCTATGTTTAATTATTATTAATTAGCATGCTAGTTCAAAAAATGATAATAAACGGGTTTAAAAGTGAAAAAAAAAACATACCAATTGAAAGGTTTTATTAATGGGAAAAAATTTCAATTGCAATATAAAATTGAAAAGAGATAAATGTTTTACGAACATTCTTTTTGTTTGGAATTTACATTTATTTACTATTTAATTTTTTTCTGCGTTTCGGGGAAGATGGTCCCTGGGAGGAAACGTCGTTGTCCAATTCTTCATCTTCTTCTGGCATTGGATCTAAATAGATTTCTTCCTCGACGATGTCAATCTCATCGTCGATTTGCGTCGAATCAAGGAAGATGTCCTCTTCTGTTAGAGAGTTAAGGCAGGAAAGCCCCTAGCAATTGCTGCCTAAAGCCGAGCACTTAATTCCCGCTTTCCTGCAGGAACAAGCGGCTTGGCATCCCTTCTTGCACGTGCAGGATATTGTATTGAGCAGTTCCTGGGGCGCTGGCTGTTGGGTGGTTGCAATGGGGATCAGACCGTTTTTTGAGTTCTACCATCCCCATTTTAGTGGATCCAGCTGACTGTTCTTCCAGATCTGAACCTGCAAGTAGACCATGAGGGAGTGCTGGCGAGCGGCGGCTTCGCTGGGAGGCAAACATGCCAAATTGAAGTTATTATTTTTCGATAAAGCTCTCTGGAACAGTTGCAGACGAATTTCATTCAAAGATTTGGAGCTACCACCCGCGTACAAACACACAATGAACTTTACTCCTGTCTCAGCGATCTTATCAGGAGTGGCGTTGGGATCCGTGAAGTCTGAGGCGACATGTTGGAGGCTCGCGTTCTTTTGAAATGTTTTTATAACTTTGATTTTGCCCTGTCGAAAAAATTTAGAGGTGGTGTCACAGCCGCTGAAGGCGTGAAGAAATAACATATGTTTTTGGCTTCTTCAGAAAGCTTAGAAATGTTGGGGTTGTAAATGGATGGTTCTTGGTTTCCCTTTCCAGGTTTCATGAGGAATATATTCGCGACGGGTTCTTCCTGCTCACTTCTATCAGCTATGTGGTCAGTCAGCAGGACCAACAAATCAGTGTCTTCCCCGACAATGAAGACGGTGCCTCCCTGTCTCGACTTTTCTATGGCTGTTCCAACAATCAAGGGGTCTGCGTCTTCAAGGGCCTGTTTGACCTGATACCCTTCACCACATAATTTTTCTGTCAACATTGAGATAAGACGTTTCTTATTACGTTCGTTTAATAAGAAACGTTCTTTTGGCATAGTTGTTGGCATTGTCTCATCAAATAAAACAGAAGCGGATGACATAGCGCGGGCTCTTCGGGCACGTTCAGCAGATTTTATGCTTTTCTCAGTTCCCTCCTCAGGGTATCCATTAAATACTATGGTGCAATTGGACCCAAAGTGTTTTTTGACGTAGTTCACGTACTTTTTAAGGATGGAGGAAAACACTTCACCAGTATTCCACACAACTCGGTGTAAGAGGAACCCACCGTCAAGAACGAAGCCTGCGTTGCTTGTGATTTCAACATTGACTGGATTGAACAGCTTAAAGAGGTCTGATTTTCTTGTCTTGCGCATTAATCCGTCGTCATCAAAAAGAGTTAATGGATATGGGGCTAACTCAAAGGCGAAATATGACTCGAGCTGTTATGGCGACTTCATATGGAAAGGAATTCGACGGAAAATTGTATCAGGACTGACAGGAACTGGTTCACCATTCACCTTGACTGTACACTTCACGGCTCGTAGGGGCACTACTCGGTTCGTCCTCAGGAACTCTACTTCCTTAAAATTTTTCCCTTGAATATTTTCCATGCTTTTTTTCCCTTTTTCATAAGCCTCTGGGCAGTTGATGTCATCACCCCCCAACACTCCAGTACTAATGCACATGATGGACGTTCCTTGAGGGAATGGGTCATGAGAATCAAACCACTTACTGAATATCTCCACATCAATGTTGTCCCTCTTCATACGATAATTTGTGGTATCAACGTGTTGATCTGATATGAAGTAAACGATACACCAGAGAATTCCTCAATTTGGTGTGTAACGTCTACTGCTGTTGGCATTCCAGCAATCCATCTAGCCAAAGTTCCATCTGTAATCCCCCGCCCTCGTGACAAGCCCCCGCATGAGGATATAGCCCTCATGAGGACTTGTTCAATGGTCATGTCTGACCATATGCCTGACCAGTGTTTTTGGGTTCGTCTGATGGTAAAAAAACCTAAGGTTACAAATTGCTCGTATTCAGTAGGAGTGAGTTTTTTATCAAGTTTCTGCATATCCTGCAAGTATATTTGGCTAGCTTTGGCATAGTTAAAGTGTCAACTTGCGTGAAAGTAGGGTATCATATTCTTTATGCTTGCTAGGTGCAACTCCCAATCCCCACTTCTCTCAGCTTCAATGAACTGTTTGAGTATTGAAACCATACGGAAATATTGCACCCATAGTTTAGCTGTAGGGCTTTTTTCCTCCAAGTTTCGTAACTGTGCTTGAAATTTTGGCATCAGTTCTTCCACGTTGGGGTCATTCATGTCGAATTCATCAGTCCCAAAGTTGTCGAGAAGAGAAGATAGGGCAGTGTGCTCCTCTTGTTATAGTTCCATTGTAGACAGAATAATTTTACCCAGAGCAAGCTGAGCCAAAATATGAGCTCTTACGGCTCTTGAATAGTAGTGCCCAGACATCATGGCTTTTGTCAATGCTAGTGCGAAACAAACATTGAATAAATCTTGCAAACCACTGCCGTCCATTATGAATCCAATGGCACCCATGAATGACATTAATAAATGGAAGCCACCAAGCCGCACGATAACACAGCTCAGCTCACTATCTAGTCCACAGGAAGCAACAATTTTTCTTGCTTTTATGTAGAGTGGATGATCCAAGGTGACAAAACAAAACTTTTGATGTGGCTCCTTACATTTTTTTGCAGCTGTTTTGAGGGCTGTATAGATGGTGTCAACGTCCAAGGGGGAGCTCTGATAAATGGAAGGCACAATATGCGTGAGGTCTGGAAAGGCTGGTTAGATGTTATCGTCTCCATAAACCCATTCCAAACAGGTAAGTTGATAACATCCTTCCATTTCCCGTACATCCACAGCAGCTCTGCTAACCTCGGCAGTACTTCTTTTTCAACTCCAATAGCTATAGCCTCAACGGTCACTGTATCTAAACCTACTTCACTAGGTTTATCGAAGTGCTCCAGGGAAATACTGCCGTACTCTTTCAAGGAGGTTGATTTCGGAAGTGACTTAACCTTGTAAATAGGGGTTCTTGGAATCAGAGAGCTTTTGGGAGTAAAACACTGAATACCCCCCATGGCATAAAAAGTGTCATGGCCATCAATTGTATCCATGTTTATGTCTGCGTTGTCAAAAACGAATTGTGTGAATGAGTTCTTGTTTATGATTTCAAGAGGCTGCTGAAGAGTTGAAACTTCGAATTTCCTCACTTCTCCATATGAACTGCTGAAACCCATGGCTGAAAGCACGTCCACTAGGTGCCTCGATCCATACTTCCTGTACAACAAAGTTCAAACTCCTAGTAGGATTGGGGATGTGAATGATCTTGGTCCGGTCGATGATATCAGTGAATGGGCAATGGCTTGGACTTTTTTCCGAGTTTTGTCCTTCCTCTCTCCATCTTCCTTTCTTTTTTTAGCTGGACTGGTTATAGTGTCCAACATCAACTTCAAAGAATCTGGGATGTCATCATTCACACTACTTAAAAACATGTCAGGAGAGGGATACTTATCCAATGAATAAACTTTTGACCTGATGTCCTCACGTATGATCTCTGCGGCTGCTTTCACCACCCGCATACTTTCTTTGTTCACGTCAGTTTTCCTGGACTCATACCAATTATTGGTCAGGATATTGTGGCCGTTGTTTCGAAAGCATATTATTGATTGCTTGAAATTATTAGTTCCGGGTACCACAATTATATCATCTTTAAATCTTTCAGACAACTTTGCAAGTATATATTCCTTCCTGGGAACAATTCCTTCATATGTTTGTAGAATATCTTCTAGTGTAAATTGACACAATTCCTCATTCTCTTCCATCCATTTGACAATGAAGCCAATACATTCCGTAATTTCAGCACTTTCAGGCCGGCCACGAGGTTTTGAATCTGTTGAAGAAGGTGCATGGAGAAAGAAACGCATGCGTAATGAACTGTGGTACCTTCCTTCTGCTGCTACTAAATCTGTTTCAGTTCCAAGCCTCCGTAAAACACCCTCACCCCATTCATCCTCTCTAGCGACAGCAGCTGTTCTTATACTTCCTATGGTATCCAAGTTCATTACCTCCTGCACACTATCTCACCTGTGTTTATTTAACTTTTTTGTTGGGCCTTAAAGGATTCAGAGGCATCCTTCTCACAATAAATACATAGTTTCTTGAAGTTGAACGTGTTGACTTTACCTCTGGTCACGTGTTCTGGAGTTTTTTCTTCTCTTTCAGCCTTGAGAATACTTGACTCAATTGTGTAGACACCTTTTCGACACTTTTCATGAACGAAAACAGATGTTTGACGCTCTAACCAAGTATGATAGCCATCCTTTCTCCTCTTGCTGGCATCAATAAATGTTTTCAGTGACTTTTCCTTTATTGTACCTTGATCTTCATCATTTTTAACAGCATCACCACATATGAAACAAGTCGTGCCCGCCATATCAAGGCAAATTGCCTACCATATCAAGGCAAATTGCCTACCAATCACTTATGGCACAACACATACACGTCGTTGTAGAACACCGAAAACGGCAAAAGATATTAACTTAATAACAACAACTTAGTTAACTAAATTAACAAATTAATTACCGTAAAAACTGAAGAACTTCAAATTAGAAGCCGGCAATAAACTGGGTATAAGATTTAGAAGGGCTCAATGTGTGAGCTAGACAGGACGAGGGAAGATGGAGTGGGAACGAGGATGAAGGGATATGCCAGATGAAGATGTTTTCATTGGTATCTCTACATAAAAGTAAGATAATTTTAAAATTTAGGAGCTCTTTCTACGTAGAATTTGATGCTCTACAACCATCATGCGTGACATTTTTCATTTGGAGTAGCCGTTATTGAGTTACAGGCGTTGGAACATGAGCATAATTCCATTTTCCTCCAAGTTGGTAAAGATTGCCGATCTTTGACGATCAATTGTAGCTAAACGGCTGTACCCAATTTAACTGTTAAGTAGAGTATTCGACGTGCAATTGTATGCTCTGTCATTATAGTAAGAGAAACATTATCTGTAAGATGCATTGCTGTCGCATTATAAGCAAAAAACTAAAAAGTCCAAAAATTACGTGGTTTTTTGGCTCTAAAAAATTTGGCACAAGCCAGAAACCGTCGCAAACTCATATAACTCTTATTTGGGATGCCTAACGTCAATTAAAATTATTTCCAGCTTGTTAATATTTATTAGGCAGCAAAATTCTAATTTGTCTACACTATTCGGAAAAGGCGTATTTTTTATTTTAATTTATTTTCGGTTACGTTTTAGCTTATTTTCGGGTGGGTTTAAGCTTATTTTTGGGTAGTTTTAGTCATTAACTTAGTGTTGGACCCCTCGTATACAACAGTGCTTACGCGCCTACGGCGCGCGTACATCAACCTAACCTAACCTAACCTAACCTTGCCAAACCTACGGTGCCTGCGGGCCTTTGGCGCGCGTTCATCAACCTTACCTAACCTAACCTAACCTACGGTGCCTAACCTAACAAAGAAAGTAAATATATTCCCACCCAAATCCACTATATTTAGCCTTGGTCCCGTTAGGTTGTTGATTAAAAACATAAAAACTATTGAAAATCAATACATTATAACTGAATAGCAAAAATATTAAATCGTAGTTAAGTCCGAAAGTAGTAAGACTACCGACGTGCACCCTACTATCTATCAATCTATCAAAATGAATAAATACGACCAAATTTGCTCTGTATATTCTACCTATATTGGATAGTAACTTGATACTCCAAACTAGTGTATATGATATTAATAAAAATCACTCAAAAACAACGTTTTTTCGTACACTATAAAACTCTTTAATTTGCCTTAAAAGAGGCGCGTGACATGTTTCGGCATTGGCGAATTACGCCGCCGTTTTCAAACGCGTACAAAATCGAATGACATCGAGCACCCGCTCACCGTTCGTCGTTGTTTTTGAGTGATTTTTATTAATATATTGGATAGAATAACGTATTTTTTAATTTTGAAAATATACCATAAATTCTCAATGTTTCTTGAAAAGCGGGGGTTTATTTTAAAGAAAATTGGTTTGTCCATTGATTGTTTAAAAAAAATTGAATAAAAAAGAAAATGGCGACGGATACCTTATACTATAATTGTACCCATTTACCCACTAAAACTTATTAAGGTGACCGGCCCCCTAAGTTTAAGGATTTTGCACACCTGTCCACCTGGCCAGTCCGCCCCTGTTGAGTATTAAACTCATTGTACATTTATTTTTTACTCATTTGTTTTTGTTACTTATCTCAATTCCCACGCATTCGCAAATTCATCGTACACCTGAAATTGCATTTCCCTGCTGCTAAGTTTTGTGCTTGTTGCAGCCTACTTCCAGGGGCTAGTAGGCCACACTTTGAAGCTCTATAACACTCTTTTAACTCATCGTAGGGAAATTGGAAAAAAACAGGCATAATTCTCAACTGCTACAACTCCTTAAAATTTTTGCATAACCTGTTTAAACACCCTGTATATCGATGGTAAATATGTTAAAATTAAATATAGTGAATTATATTTGGCCATAAAAATAAAATGTGGTTAAGATTTATTAATTTTTTAAAGCGATCTTCATTATTTTTGAGAGGGAGTTTGTTTTCATCTTTTCTCTTTTGTTTTTTTAACGTAATCTAAAGTGTTTATCATGTTAAAAGTACCGTTCGAATTGCTTTATTAAATATGAAATTTTTTGCATTTTAACCCTTAGTCCAAGGTTTAGAGGCTAGAGCAAGGTCAAGTTGGGCCTTAATAAAGCTCAAGCATAGTAAGCTAAATGGAATATTCTATTAAATCCATCTATCTTAAGTAGCGATGGGCGATGTGTACGTTGTCATCATAAACTTATGTTACTAGAATTCCAAGTGGCCCATCACAAAAGAGGTTCATTGGTTGAGCTATTCTCCTCTTGGAAAAAGGGTAGCACACGGTGGCTCTTGCTGTGTAGTACGAAAGCGGCCTGGGACATCAAAGGGCACCACAGACCTGTTATTGCTTTGTCTACTAAGATGTACCTGTAACTAAATAAAATCTTTCTTTATAGTGTATCTAACCAATACAATAAATAAAAACAAGTTGATACACTCAGTACACACATAATAGCTTTACAATTACGATAATTTAAAAACAGACGATATATATATATGGGTAATACTAAAGGCTCTAGTTAATAAAATATCTTAATTTTATTATATTTTTATAAATTACGTTTCGGTTAAACTAAGAGTTAGGTGCACAATGTTTATTTAAAAAACGGTGTAAACTACAATCGGAATACCAACAACAGGCTGGTCTCGTTCATCAGTTCAATGCAAATATTAAGGCATTCTTGGACATTTAGAAACAAAATCAACACGTTGCAATATAGAAAGTTGAAATTTTAAAAATATCAATGATTTAAAATTTGTAGGGTGTAATTTATAATTTAAAAGACATTAACCAGCTTTCGTGTATTAAATTATGTGAAGTAAATTCTCGTCCGCTTTCGTCTGGCAAATATTGCGACCATAATTTCCAAAGCTAAAACGCTAGACGATATTCCAATGAGCAATATGTAGCATAAGAAAGCTCCCTTGGTTTCATTCAAAGTTATAGCGCCCAAGGTTTTGGCCGGTCTTTTCCAAAGAAGGGACTCCACTAAGAATTTTTCCCTGAAGTGCAGATATTCAGGACACTTTGTTTCAATAGCCACGAGCATTCTGTTCAAATAAAAACACACTTATAGTTATTATCCCTAAGAAAAAATAAATGTTATCTTGGTTTTACTAAGTAGAACATCAATAAATAATAAACATTCAGAGTGCCCTATATATAGGGCACTCTGAATGTTTATTAGTTTTACTGATATCGGCAGATTTCCGAGTAAAGCCAGAGTTCGTACACAGTACTGATGAGCCCCAAAAGGGCGAAACCAGTCTACTGTTGGAATATCTGCTTAAATTTTGAGTTTTGATAGAACATTAATAACTTTAATAATGGCATATTAATTCCAAAGGCTTTTCAGGCTCTAATATTGCGAAATTAAGCTTATAAATTCTAAAAAAATGTTTTTGCGCATATAGAGCTTTCCGTTGTTAAACTATATCGGATTTTTAATTAAACTTAATAAAGTATTTAAATTAATTAGTGAGCAAAACTGTTTTCGACGGACAGCAGGTCAATTTCGAAATCTAACTTGGTTCCAGTTGAGTTTATTATAAGTGGTGTTCGTTCCGTAAATTGATGGCATAACTTACGCTTTATTGATTTGTTCAGTTGCTTCTGGACAGTACCGCAACTTCTTGTCTAGTGGAAAGACGAATGTTAAGGTGTGTATCACTCGTTGATTGAAGTAAATATTGAAGTTAAGATCACTCTTTTCCTGGTCCGCCAGAACGAAGCCCATTAAGGCGTAAATGAAGAACACGGGCATCATGATGGCAAATTCGTTTTGCGAGATCTTTTTGTAGAACTCTAAATCAATACAATCAAACTCGTCATAGAAGCCGAATCGAGATTTGAGAGATAAAGAAGGGGTGTCGCTTGCTCGTGTTGCTTCCTGAATCAAATAAAAAATTCAAAGTTTAACGTAAAAGCAGTCAATATAGGGTAAAAACTGCGGTTATAGCAGAAGCAGAAAGATATGAACATTAAACCTAACTAAGACCTCTGCACTCTGTTGCCACCCGCGATGAAGTGCTTAAACAATATCTGCTTAAATCAAAGTTCTAATTCATTAAGTTCAAGTTTGCAAAATATAAATTACCCAAGTTTGCAAGAAGGTGTCAACGCTGCTTGCTTTGAGATATTGAAGCGGCATTCGACTTTTGGTGATGAACGACACCATGTCGTCGAGAAAAACGTAATCGGATGAGTACATTTCCGCTTGAAAGAAACAAGATACGTATGTGGTAATAAACACCGTCGCAAACAGCCAGGACCCAGTTACAATTCTCCACGAAATGCGCTCAGAAGCTTGGCTTATTGCTGAATTTAAGAAGAAAATAAATTTTTGAACTTCACATTCCATTTATTCTTGACGAATTGTTAAAAATACTTATAGAATATATAGTGATTTATGGGAATTTTTCCCAATGATACTGTTCTTTTAATGTATTTCGCGTGTTAAGTGGGTTTTTCTCTAGTCCAACTGTGGTTCTCGATATTCCTCTTAATTATAAGGTTTTATAGCTACATAATAGTAAGCCATTATGATTATAAAGCATACATTAATTTAAAACATCTTATAACGTTTTGAGATTAAATTTTCAGCGCCATGGTACCATTAGGGGCTAGTTAAATTTTTCGTAAACCAAAAGATCGACATTTTAGACAGAGTTATAATTGCATAAACCTCCATTCCCAGAAATAGCTAACTGATACACAAAAACCGTCAATAATAATATCAGCATGAATCTAAGAATTATTGCGTTTCTTTCAAAATTTGGCCTATTTTTTTTATATTTTATACAGGGGGTCTCATTACGATCGGCCAGGGCATTCTTCTCAAAAACAATTTTATCTAGAGTTCTGAAATTTTCAGGTTAAATTTATTGACAAATTAAATGTTTAATTTGAGAATTAATGATTAATTAGAGACGATTTCGTAGTTTTCCGAAGATATTATTTTCGCCGATTGGCGTCAGACTCAACGTTGCTTGATTCAATAAAAACCTTATTATTTGGTACACTGAATAGTGTTATGTTTATAACTAAATTCACAAATGGTCCCCCATAAGCTATCTTAAGTAGAACCAAATTGTTTTCCAAGTGATAACTCTCCTTTTCGATAGAACCAATTTTATTACTTTCTATAACTTTCTCAAGAAATGTTTGGTCTGACGCAAATCGGTAAATAATATTTACCGATAATAATAATAATAATCTTTTTCGGAATCTTTTCTCACATCATGAATTTATTCATAAACTTCGAAGAATATAAAGTGCACAGGTAATTAAAGCGAGTGGCTCCCGGGGTTCCACGGAGACATTTAAAAAATTATAAAAAAGTTCAAAAACCCAAATAACAAATGTAAGGGTTGAAAACCTTGGCTTAAGATCGTTCTTATGGCATTATTGAACTTAAAAACGCCGTACTGGTCCATGGTTCGAAATAGAAAGTGGTTAATGAACAAAAGGTTTTAAGTACTAACATTGAGATAACAGTTGTGGCATCCGGGAGTAAGTCAAGAAAACTAGGGCCTACTTTTTTACATGTATTTTAAAAGCACCCCCAAATCCTACGAAAGCTGGATTAAAATAAATGCCAGTAAAATGGTTTAAGAGATAAATTTTAAATATCTTAAAATTATATAGTTAAATATAACAGGAAGCAAAGTAATTGAAAAATTGTGGATGAACACCATATTTTGGTAGCTTTAGGAAATTGAAATGGGTCCCAAATCCTTATGAGGCCCGTACCCAGAAAAGAGAGCTCTTCGCACTTGGCTACCTTAAAAAAAACGCCTGGCACCAGTGTTTATAAACTGCTTTATTGGTGATAAACTTTTCCTTGGATAGAGATTCGTTTTAAGTGACCCAATCCTTCAAAGGAAGTTAACTTACGTTCAAAAAGTAAACTGAAGAGAAACTCCCAAATTTTTTCCGCATACAGACGAAATCTTTTCCCGATCGCCCATTTCGAAGAAGCAAAATGCCGCTCCACAATAAGCAAAAGCAGAGGCAACATTGTACATGACAATGCGATTCCTATTTTGGTCTGCAATACGTCACAACGTTTGAAAATAAATTTAATTCTGGGATAACTTTAGCCAGATGAGTCTAACTCTGAGAGTTAAAAGTTTTGTGACGATATTTTTTTAGGTATAGGGTTAGACGTTGTAGGCATATCACGATATTCGGGTTTTATTTAATATTTAATAAAATCTTAAAGGGGAACGGCCAAGCTTTTCCAAATATGGCCTTATTTCCGTATCAAAAGATTAACAAGACGTTCTATATACTAACACGTACCTTTTTTTGTCTTGAAAAAATAGCTTTTGGCCCAAAAATTTGAAACGAAAAATAACGCCAGGTGTTTGGGTTTGAATTTTCCCCGCCATCTTAGGGGCTGCCGCCAGCGCCCCTAACCCCGTATCGGCGATTTCCGAACTATCCTAACTTTTAAAACCGCGCAATTTAGTCTTAAGTCTCTTATAACTGGAACTCGCCGCACTTGCAAAACAATTTTTTCGCGTCTTCAGCAGCGCGCGCTTTTACGTTGTTTTTCTGTCTCGCCGACTTCTCACCAGGTGTCACGGCGGACGCGCGCTTTTCAATTTCCCGAAATTTCTTTACTTTATTAAAACTTAACCCCTCAATATTTTTTAATGCGGTTTTCGCCATAAATTTTAGTTTTTAATGTGCTATAGGGCTATCTAACTCGTTAAAGCTTGACCGTTCCCCTTTAAACACAAACGTATAATTCTTAAATATAAAAGAATATTTTGTGCGAGCCCCGTAGCTTGGAAACCAGTATAATTCTTTTCCTTTGGAATAGTCCCCATGTGCCATTAATCGCTGTACGCTTATCCGCCATCCATTCTCCGATGCTGGCTAACCAGGATGGATCCAATCAGCTGTTCTTAGCCGAAAGTTCTCAACTTCCTGGTTAAGACTACGGGCCTCGGGCTCGTTATTATGTGTTGAATCCATGATGGCCTTGTGGCAACACGCAACCGTGCCTCTATCTTCCAATCTTCGTAACGTTCTTTTGGTAGCTCAAGAGTAGCGCTCTCTCTTTGATATGCTCTCTTAAATCCTGACTGCAAAGCCTCCTCGTGGCGAGAGCCGGGCAACGTATGGCTAATAACCTGCGGCTGATTTGCACAGGTACCCTGTTCCTATCCAGTGGTTTGATGGGGTCACTGGAGCTCTTGAGGGGCTCCACACCCGGCGTTCGGAGTCGCGGGGCTCTTGGGGGCGGTCCACACCCGGTTAACTGGGTCACTGGAGTCCTTGGGGTGTCACGTGCTCGGGGCGCTGGGTCACTGGGACCTCGGGGGTGTTCCATACTCGGCATTCAATATCCTACTGGGGAGGATACTTGTGGTGGAAGAAGAAGTCACTCTAGTCCTCAGCTGTGCGAGGGTGGGAATTAGGGCAGCCCATGGTGTCGCCTTTTGTTGGGCCATGATGAGGGCGTTTGTTTGCCATATGTGAGCCTGTCTTTATGGCTGTCTCACTGGCCGAACGTTTGTTTCGCAAAGTGCATTTTTGTCCGGCATGACTCTTTGTCTTGTGTGCCGCCGTAGTGCCCAGCGGAACGGCGGGGTACAAATACATAACCTTAAGTCCCTATTTCCCCCGTGTTTATTGCCGCGCGATTTTATAACTACTTTATAAATCAAGACTTTATCAATCGTAAATAATAAGTTGGAACATATTAGGCCAAATATGAAATGTATTTATACCCCAACGTCCATATTCAAGAAGTCAGTTGAAAATATTTCTTCTTCCTTGGGAGGTCCGGAAATTAACAATACTTCCGTCGTTTTGAAAATGGAAGTGTAATACCAATCTTCACTCAGGCCCACCACTTGAAGATCAAGAGGGAATATTAGACCAACCACATCCTAAAATAATGGAAAATTAATAAATATTTAAAAAAATTATTGGTTTGTTTAAAACTAATAGCGTTCTATTAGCGAAATTTGCCAGTATGTGTAGGTTCGTGTAAATGTATATGATATCTTGTCTTAAGATCACACGGAAATGCTACCATAAATATGTATCTTATATTCAAAAAGTGCATACATAGAACGTGATAAATCCCCCAAAATATTAAGCACAAGAATTAACTATAAAAAATTGGTGATCTTGAATTTGAAAATTGTGATATCGACTTTCAAAAATAGCTGTCCTTAGAATTGGGAAATTGATAAATAGGGCAGGAGTTAACAAATTAAAATAAATCCTAAATTATTGTATGTTCTTCTAATTAAAAACCACCTATTCATCCCTATGCAGACCCCTGATAATCAGCGGATGCAGTTGCGGTAAGGAATTTCTGGCTATTTTGTTTATTTTTAATTTAGTTTATTACTCGAAGATCCGAGTTTCGCGTTTTTTGTTTGCTCGAAGACCTATTGGTACGAGTTATTAGTAAGTTTTTTAATTTCTTCAAATTTGTTTAGGATTTAGCTATATTATCCCTTTTAATTATGGACTAATCTACTTTTTGTAGGTGGTTTCTTCTAACTTAACTTATCGTATATACTATTCTCCACCACACTCCCCCCTTTTCGGCTTTCCGTTGCTACATGCAACGCGTTTTGAAATTTTTAATGTTTAGGCTTAGTTTCTCTTTTAGATTTGACAGTCGCCAGCCAGATTTCCCGCACGGTACTGATGAGTTCCAAATAGAACGAAACCGGTCTACCGTTGGAATTTCTGGCTATTTTATTTATTTTTAATTTAGTTTATTACTCGAAGATCTATTTGATCCGAGTTTCGCGTTTTTTGTTTGCTCGAAGACCTATTGGTACGAGTTATTAGTAAGTTTTTTAATTTCTTCAAATTTGTTTAGGATTTAGCTATATTATCCCTTTTAATTATGGACTAATCTTATCATATCTCTAAAATAATGTAAGTATGAAATTATGCCAGCGGAGCTATTAAATGCAATTTTAAATTTTTGTTCAGTTTTTTTTTCTAAACATTAACAATTTACCTGGAAATTATTTCTAAAAAGAACACAACAAAGTTATTAAAATAAGAGAGAGATTTAATATGGAAAACGTTTTGGCATAAAAAACTCCCAAGTCTCAAACACTCCCTGTAAGCCATCGCCTTTATCTTATTAGCTTTTAAACGTTCAAAATTAGATTTTCTAGTAGAAATTAAAGAAATCATACAATTTTTATGTAAATAAGAACTTCTTTAATACAATGGCTTGGTTCAGAAAGCAGCCTGTTTAGTATTTACCCAGCATCGATTTTTTAATTATTAGACAGGCTTCCCAGTTTAAAAAAGGTTAACAATTTTTAGTTCTACATCGATGTAAACAGGGTATTTGAAATTGTGGGGACACGGCATTTTTTTTAACACCATTTCACTTAGAGTTTTGGAATTTTCAGGCTTTATAGTTTCTAAATTTCAGAACAATCTGGAAATGTGTCAAGGACTTTTACTGGTAGGTGGTAGAGGAAACTTTTTAATGATAAACTTGTAGCGCATAGTCTATAAACAAAAAAATATTAACCCGTCAAAATTTATTCTTTTTCCACTAGGAAGTACCTTTTTAATAAACATTGTTTTGATACCTCTAAAAATTGTACGTATTGTTTGGTTCAATAATACCAAAACGCAATTGTTCTTTCATAGATTATTCATTCTATTTAGGAAAGAGTTGAATAATTAAAAATTAGAATCAATGATATCTCCATTTGCTGCAATACGTAGGTGAGCTTCATTAATCATATCACGAAATGAGCGCGGTTTTCGGGGTAATTTAAGCGACCCCAATGTTCATGGTTTTATATTTCCGGCTGAAAGTCGACATAACGTTCCTTAATTTAAGTCCGACTTTCATGAAAGTTATATTTTTGAATAGCTGTGGTTTCCATATACCCTAGAATTGCAATTACGTTGCTTAAAGTGTTGGTTGCACGAAAAATCGAAAGTAATAAAAGCGAATGAATGCGGGCTTGTTTTGAAGCCCAGGACGTTCTCTTTCCAAAAAGGTCGTTGTCAAACAAATTTCCAAGCCTAAGTGTATTAACTTTGAGTCCGAAACTGACCTTTTTCGCTCCTCAAAATCCTGAAATTTTCGGCGAATTTCTCCTCCGTATAGCACGAGCAATTTGGGGCAAATCAAAGCTGTAGTTTTATTCCTAAAATAGAAGGAACTGAAGAAGAGGGATTCTGTTTACTTGTAGAAGTTTTCAAACCAGAGGTTTTTAATCATAATATTAGGGCTGCGTTCAACAACTATCAACGGAGAAAAACCGCTGAGTTATCGTTGAGTTCTTTTAATCAACAATACGTCACAAAAATCTAAAAGTTGTTGTACGATTTCATAGTTCGCTGACTTAACAACAAAATATCGTCTGCTACCCCTCCTTTAACTTTGTCGAATGACGTCACGACACCGATGAGCAACGGAAAAACCTGCTCCTCCGACCGCTGACTTCGTTGAGCAACATGACGTAGAAACCGGAAGTTCAAAAAAGCGTACAGTAAGCTCAACGCTCAGCGCTGACCTCAGCGCTGAGTCCGCTGAGTCCCGCTGAACGTAGCCTAGGCTTATCGAATTAAAAAAAAATTTACGAGGAGCCGTCGGTTTCATATCGTTTTTCTACTACGTAGGCTTGTGCATGCCTATTTCAATTACTACTGCGTAGGACTTTTTCCTGGGTGTTAAATCAACCTGCTTTTAATCCCAGATGTAAAGAAATGTATTACAGACAATTAGCCAATGATACAATTCGCATTTTCTGACGTCATGGGTGCCGAGAAAGTCTGGAAATTTGCCGAAAAACTCGATTTCCACCATTTCGACTTCTTTTTATATTAATTTAAAGACCACTTAACCGATTTTCATGAAATTTTCGGTACTTGCTATAAAATGTTTGCTCTTTCCAATGAATCAATAATTAGCCATAGCTAAAATTTCGTGCAACCAACACTTTACGTTTAATTCTAAGTTAGTCTTTTTGGACAGCGTATACGTACCCCCCTCAACTTCCAACATTGGACATACGCGTGGTTATAGAGACTATACGCGAATTTATCTCTGGCATTTTTCAAAGCCATTCTAATATGACCCAAAGTAACAAATAAGTATGACACTTATCGGAGTAATACGCGATGCTTACAACGTATGACCTGAAGTAACAAAGAAGTGTGACACTCATCGGAATAATACGCGATGCTTACAACGTATGACCTGAAGTAACAAAGAAGTGTGACACTTATGGGAGTAATACGCGATGCTTACAACGTATGACCTGAAGTAACAAAGAAGTGTGACACTTATCGGAATAATACGCGATGCTTACAACGTATGACCTGAAGTAACAAAGAAGTGTGACACTTATGGGAGTAATACGCGATGCTTACAACGTGTGACCTGAAGTAACAAATAAGTGTGACACTTATCGGTATAATACGCTATGCTTACAACGTATGACCTGAAGTAATAAATAAGTGTGACACTTATCGGAGTAATACGATATGCTTACAACGTATGACCTGAAGTAACAAATAAGTGGGACACTTATCGGAGCAGTACGCGATGCTTGCAACGTATGATCAGAAGTAACAAATAAGTGTGATCAGAAGTAAAAATAAGAAAGACACTGATCGAAGGAATCTTCGAGGCTTTCAAAGTATGACTAGAAGTAACCAATAAGTGTTAATACAATTATGTGTGGCCGTGGATATATATTGGTTGTGATACTGGCGTTGCAGGTTGCTGTGAAAACAAACTTAACTCATTAGAAGGATTGTGTGTATTCTGACCGTTGTACGTCTTGTTACAATATAGATCCTGGTTTTATGCTGGAAATATATTTGGGTTTTTAGTCATTCCACCAGATAGGTCACATGACCCTTTGAAAAACCAAATTTTTGATAGAATAGTTTTTATTGTAATAAGTGGCGTACAGAAGGGGTCGTATTTGGGGGGAGTAGGGTATCATATTGGTTGCCCGGTGTACCGCAAACAGAGTGCACACCACCGGAGGTCCTTATCATTTTTCCCTACTCCAGCGTCCACAGAACCCTACCGCTGACGGTCTCACCTTAGACACAAGCCGCTCAACTCAGCAGAAGGGGAAAAATGGGACGAATAACCCCTCACTTCGCACACAGCAGTGGGAATAGGAGCGGATGCTATAGCAACTCCAGCCAACACCCTACCTACGTTGGTAGAGAACCACACCATTCAGAAAGAACTCCTAAAGGGGAACGACGGGCCACATAACCCGGCACAGCTGGCACCGGGGATCCAGGTGTGCCCCAAAAGGCCGGGAAACAGGACCACTGTGCCTCTTACGGAGACCCGCCGCCCCACAGCAGGCTACTCAGTCCTCCGAGGCGGTCAGTTTGCCTGGACCCTCTCCGTTAGCCTGAGCCGCAACTCAGTTTCCAGCCCATTCCTGACTAAAGTCGGATGTGGAGATAGGTCCATTTTATCGAAGCTAACATCTCCCAGTGCGCCACCGCCCTTATTGGTTAAAAGAGCCGGACCCCGACTCCCCGGTTAAGCCACCAGTTATTGCACACTCCAACCCTTTAAGGGGGAGTAGCTGTTTTACCAAGTCTACCCGGAATGTTTCCAAGTCACAAACTAAACCTCAGTTTACCAACTATATAAAATTAGGGGGGAGCCTCCCACTTCCCCTAAGGGACGCCTCTGAAAATAACGATTTTAATATAATCACTTATTTAAGGCTTTTACAATTACTTAAAGCCTTCAATGTGTTTTCTCAATTCTAATACGTTCCCATACCAAAATAGAAGTCTTGTTTAAGAATGAAATAAGGATGCATTTGGATTACGTCTTATTTAACAAATAAATAAGTCGGCAAAAAATATCGTAACCAAATTTTATTTGTTACATTTAAATATAATCAAGACTTATGTTAACCTAATAAATTTAATGTTTATGGGAGTAAATTTCACACTCAAAAAAGACTTATTTGACAGCATCAATTTCGTTCAGATGAAATTGAAAAAAAATGGTTGATTTATGACTACAATAAACATAGTTTTAAGGATAAATACAGCTTTAAATTAAAAACATGAAGACTCTTCAATTATGTTTATTAACCACTAAAAAAGAAAATAAAGACTGGGTATAATATTATCATTTTAAATATAAAATAGTTTTAAAATAGCATTGACAATACAAAGTTTTCATAACTAAATTTGCGGCTCAAATAACACTAACTGAACTCTTATATTTGTTTGATTTTTTCAGTTAAAATTCTGTTTCAATGAAGTCTTAATAAGTTTTAAATTAAGTCTGTAATAAAAGTAAATTCAATATAATATACATCTGAAACATTAAGTTTAAAAAAAACTTTAATCAATGGTGGCGCCAGGACGTTTTTAGGTGTAGGTTAATAATTTTTGTCAATTATGGGGCCCCTTTTATGTTTTAAAGGCAATAATATAATCCCCAACAAATTTATAAATTTGATCCTCAATCAACCACTAAAGTTAAATGTCCAGATCGAGGATGTAATAATAATAAAGTGTCATTACCAATTTCGGATTCGGGGTGCCTAAAGTCGATTGGTGGGCCCCTAGTGAAATTAAAATAATTTATAGCCTGCCGAACCTACCCACTGCGCAGCCACTGCCTTTAATTCTATTGAATAAAGGTGTAAATACCCTAGATAAAACCTAAACTGTGCAGTGTAAGTTATCCTTATTTAGAATAAAATTTGATGTTCAAATAAGACCTATTTCATTCTTAAATAAGCCTGATTTTTAAGAAACATTCCGTTTTACTCAAATCCTATATAACATTTAAAATAATACTGTCATAGAAGTATATTCAGTATTAAATAAATCAGAAAAGTTTAGCTTAAAAGAAGTCTGAAATTAGGTTTAAAATAGTCTAAATACCCTTTATGAAAACTAAAATACGCAGCGTAAATTTTTCCTTATTTGAACCTTAAAATAGTTTTGCAATACAGCGTTTCTATTATTTAATTTAAGGCTCAAATAAGACTTGTTTTATTCTTAAATGTGTCTGACGTTTAAGTGCACATTCGGTTTTACTCAAGTCTTAAATAAGATTGAAAATAGTGCTGTAGTAAACGTCCATTCAGTATAATATAAATCTGAAAAGTTAAGCTTAAAACGAGTCTTGAATTAGGTTAAAAAGGTTTAATTACCCTAGATGAAAACTAAAATACGCGGTGTTACTTATTCTTATTTTAACCTTAGTACAGTCTCAAATTACGATATACGAAAAAATATAAAATAAATAGGTTTTAAACAATATTAATACTGTTGGTTGTTAGAATCGAACATTGCATATTTATCACACACTAATGAGCTCTTTTCTAAAGATAGAATTATGACTATAAAACCATTGTATAATTATTTGACGACCCTATTCCTTTATAATGACTATCACGGTGCTAAACAAATTGTTGTTGAAAATGAAAAAAGAGTCAAAACAAGATTTACGGATATATTTTAACTACCCCTATGTAAAACCACTAAAAAATTAATGTCGCTAATGTATAGTGGTGTTAAGTTATTAAACATTGCTGTACACAACATTAGTATTACTATGAAATAACCAGTGTTTAAAAGAATCTAAAAGTTTTAATTTTTAATAATGAATTTAAAAATGTTATTTTCTTTTATTTCATTTTCTCTTGTATTTTTTTTATCTTTTACCTAAGTTATAAAAATATCAGGGCTTCCAAGTCACAGAGTTGACTTAGCCCTTAGCACCATGTACTACGTCTAATTGTAATAATAAAATTTGAATTTGAATATTTAAATGATTCGTCAAAACCATCTTTTATTAACTTGAATTCCCTTCGATAATGTTGCAAGGTTCCGCTTACCAAAACAGGAGACTTCTTTTAGGCTGTAATAATGATCAATTGGGATTTAATCTTATTTAAGAAATAATTTTTTGTAATATTTAAATATAAGTTAAATTAGATTTATTTAAGTCTTCAACAAGTTATATTTTTAAATACCAATTTTGACACTCAAAAAGATTTTATTAGCTCTTTAATACGACTGTTGTTTTCAGCTAAATGTCCGTTTAAATCAAGTGTAAAATAAGACTTGTATAACACTGTAAGATGAGTATTTTAGGAAAACATAAATCTTAAAAATGAACACCAAAACAAATCTTGAATTCGTTTTAAAAGTAAACTTAGGAATCTAGATGAAATAAATATATACAGTGTAAAATATCCATATTTTAAACTTAAAGTAGTCTTAAAATAAGATTTTTCATTACAGCGTTTTTAAAAATAAATATAACACTCAAGTAAGACTTAAATAGCTATTAACTACGACTGTTTTTAGATTATTTCCCATTTAGATCAAATGTAAAATAAGACTGTAACATAAATCTCAAAAGATAAGATATGAAAGAGTCTGATTTAAAAATACAGCCTTAATAACATAAATGAAATAAAAATATGCCGTGTAAAATATCCTTATTTAATCTTTATATAAGATTGGCAGTACATTATTTATAAAACTAACTTTGACGCTCAATTAATGAATTTAACAAAATGTTTCTCTTGGCACTTTCAACAAAATTTGTTAGTTACAGCAATTGTTCTTCATTTTGTGCCTTAAGATTTCCGTTAAGCGTACCTTAACTTAATATCCATCCCCTTCTCGACACTTCTTGGCCTTTACATTTATTGCAATTGCGTAAACCGTTTTGTGGGTAAATTCAAACCATTTATGATTTATTATTTAAACGCAAAAATTGTAAAACCGAAACGGTTTTTGAATAACCTATAAAAAATTTCATAATGGACTTAACAATTTCTTATTGGTATAAATAAGCTTTAATTCGCGTAACTTACATTGTTAGTTCCTTCCTAGAAAACCAATTAATTTCAAAAAATTATTATTTGAATGTTCATTCATTTAAACGGCGGCCCATACAAAATTCGATATAAAATCCAATTTGTTTTTATTTTATACTTAGGAATTCGAAACCAAAATATTAGTATCGTTTCTTTTAGTTTTCTTGACAAATAACAAGATCAACGGCTTAAACAAAGTGGTCTAGTTGGCTCTAAATCCACTGTAAACTTTTCTCAATGAGAATCTAATTTTGTAGGAAATAAATGTGTTACAAGTTGTCTATACACACATTTATAGATTTGAAGCTTATATCTAGAAAGATATTAAAAAAAATAATGTTTAAATGAAGCCAGATTTTCTGTCATTTTTGCAGTGTTATTTGAGACTGAAATATGCATTAGTTTAGCAGTTAAATTTGAGATTACAATGTGCATTATTTATGCAGTTTAAATTGACACTAACACATGCATTAATTTTGCAGTTTAAGTTGAGACTACCATGTGCATAATTTTTGCAGTTTAAGTTGAAACTAAAATATGCATTAGTTTGCATAAAATTGAGAATAAAATTAATATTATATTTGCAGCTAGTATTAAGTTTAAAATAGCCCTAGTAATATACGCTTAAATTTGATCTTAAAAAAGCTATTTAGGGGAGGAATATCAGACTTAAATTAAACTGAAATTAACCGTTTTTAGGAGTCTTAAATAAGACTCTCCCAGAGCTAAAATAAATCTTAAATAAGGTTATATGTGGCAGTTTCAAAAAAGTCTTAGACAAGTTTTATTTTTGCTAACTTGTTTGAAACTTAAACAAACAAAATAAAGCAATCTTAAATAAATATCGATTTTCCCTCCAAATAAGAATGAATTAACTCTGAAGCCAGGATATATTTGGGAATGTGGCAGCTTAAGAGGAGTCTGTTTCTATACTAAAAATTACAACTTCGCTTTTGGTTAAGGTATTCACAAATAATTGAATTTTAAATCTAAGACTAAATAAAAACTTAATTAAGGATTTACTTGGGAATGTGGCAGATTTAAAAACGTCTTAGCGAAGTTTGTTTATACCAAATTATTTAATACTTAAATTGATATCTATAGTGCAACCGAAAATAAATCTAAATTTAGTTAAAAGTATGTACGAATTACGTCTGACTTAAGGATGTATTTGGGACTGTGGCAGTCTTTTTTACAGCTTTAATTTTAGTAAGGGTTAACTCTAGCAGGTTGCCCACAAAGTTGAAATGCCTGGTTTCAGGGTTTTTTATACTAGCCTATATGGAGAGATGACCCTAAAAAAGAGTGAACATTGAAGATGGCGTCAACGGTCACCGTCGAGCTGAGGATGTCGCGGACGACCACCAGTGCCCACTTAAGTGCCGCGTTCGTACGCGGGCTTGCAAACCAAACGTTCCAAGTACAATATCAACTAAATTCTGCGCCAAAGAAATACGGGGGTAATTGGTTTTCACTGGAACTTAAATGTTTTTTGCATACAATCCCTAAGGTATTGGCTTCTATTGAATATAAAATAGGTGTCCTTGGGATAATAATATGATGTAAAAAATCTGGCATATTCTCATGTTGAAAATAGATGTTTGCGGTTTTTAAAAGTACTTGGATTAAGTTTTTCTTACAACTGACCTATTTACCTTTTTTAAGTAACAGTCTCCTGACGGATTTTGTATTTACGCCCACTCTTTATGAAGTGTTAATTGATGTTTTGTGCACGATCAGTTGAGCTTTTTTAATAATGCTTTTACTGTTAATGTAGTGTTGGATGCTGTTTTATAACACTATTTTTCTCAATTGGTTTGTACAGATAGATGTATGTCGTTTGTCAAACTAAAACAGAACCATTTGCTTTTCATATTTTTATTAACATACAAAATTAACCAAGTTTAGCGAATTATTTCCCGTTTAAATAGTTTTTATTTATATTTATGAATACACAATTTATTAAACACTATCAATAATTATTTCTAATGGCATATAACAAGTTTATTCTTATGAATTGGAAGCATTTAGTCGTCACCTCTTTTGTCATTTAATCTAAGACTTTTGTAATTAAAATGTCAAATAATAATTGCCTAAAAAATGAAACAAAAATCACAATAGTAGCCTCTTAAACTGGAATGAGAACAGAAAATAAAGTTTTCAAATATCTAAAAGCTCGTATCCCGTAACAGTTAATCACGCTATTGTATGTTTAGAAATTTGTTTATATATATTTTGGTTTTTAAATTGTTAATATTCCATCGCTAAATTTACCAGCTCAGTCAATATCAAAACCTTTTTTACCTACAATTTTTAATAGGTAAAGTTAAACTGGACGCTAGAAATACTACAGGAAAGTAGACCAAATGACTAACGTATAGGTGTATTTCACCTTGCACCTACCCAATGCATTCCGATTCAGTGGTCAACTTTTCTCGATCTTTTTGGATATCTCGACACAGGTGGTCTCCAGACATTGAGGCGGCCCTTCGACCATTTCGACATTAGAACTGAGGAGGGCCTAGTCTTTCACGTGCTTCCTAATGTACTTGCCACAATAGGGTAGAAATATTGAGCAAAATAAATTATTCCTAATAAATTTGTTCTTCTGAAATTTATTTTACACATTTTTTCCAAGACGAGTGAAACTACATTGTTAAGTTCTAAATGTAAGCGAGAGTTAATCGGTTGAAAACTCAAAAATAAATATAATTATACAACCTATATTAGCCCCGCCACATTTTTCCCACTTTTTAGTTCCACCTTACCTTTAACGTACTTATTAAGGGGAAACTAATGGTTCAAATAATTAATTTTAAAGATAGACTAATTTTAAAGTTGTACGAATCGAACGGTTCCGGGCGAAGAATTCACTCCGCTGCGAAGAGAGCTCTCCGTCGTACCGTTTTTGCCCTTTCGAAAATCAGCCTTTCTTTATTTGTTGGGAGTGGTAATGGCGCCAATAGGACCACAATATTCGCCAAATATGCTGCTGAAGTAGACGTGGGATCTAAGGATTAAATTGACAAACCGTATTCATTTTCCGCTAACCATGTCCGATACCGGGTCTTCGCGTAGTTCCGCAAGTTCGGAAGATTCTAATTCTGTTAATTCTGGCGACGAAGAGAGTGAATATAAGCTTTGTTTAACGCAATATACGTATAATAATAAAGTCTTTAATCAGTATGAAATCCACGATCTTACCAAAGATCCGTTAAAATTAATCGAATGGCTGCAAAAACTCAACCAAATTGCGAAAGATGTAACGCGACCCAAGGCGACGACTCAATGATTCTTACTAAACAGACGAGGGTAGACAAGCATGTTTGGCGTTGCAATAAAAGACCAAAAGTGCCGAAAAAAAATTTCCATCAGGTCTCATCAGGAGTCATTTTTTTTAAAACCTCCACCTCGATTTGCGGGAAATTCTTTTAATGGTGTACTTTTACGTACGCAACCTCGGTCTGCAGCGACAATTTGCCGCAACACACGGTGTTTCAGAAAAATCTGTGTCTCAGTTTAATAGTTATTGCCGAGAAGTAGCTTTGCAGGAGGTTTTACTTACTTGTCAGTACATTTCGCTAGTTTCTTTGGTTTTTTTAATGCGGAACATTATTTTTCGGGAATTAATACTTAAGGAGATATAGTAAATGGGGTTTATATATGCACCCATGATGATATAAAGAACGGGGCTGGGTGGTCACCGGTCCTGGCCCCAGCGCTCGAGAATGTGCCAAAATTTTAACATCATATTATTATCCCTAAAACAGATATATTATATTCAATAGAAAGAAATACCTTAGGGATTGTATGTAAAAAACCATTAAGTTTCAGTGAAATCCAATTACCCCCGCCAAATAAAATGTGGCATTTCTATGGCGCAGAATTAAGTTGATATCGTAATTTGAACTTGATTTGACACTGTCCGCACGTCACTACGTATAGAGTTCGAAAAGTACCTTCTTAAGGTTTTACATCCCCTTTTTCCCCAAGGAAAAACAGGTGTTGGTTTTCCGACTAACCAGCGGGTGGTCGTCCGCCACATCCTCAGCTCGACGGTGACCGTTGACGCCATCTTCATTGTTCACTCTTTTTTAGGGTCATCTCTCCATATAGGCTAGTATAAAAAACCCTGAAACCAGGCATTTCAACTTTGTGGGCAACCTGCTAGAGTTAACGTATTAGAATTTGGAAAACATATTGAAGGCTTTAAATAATTGTGAACGCCTTAAAATAAGTGATTATATTATAATCGTTATTTTCAGAGGCGTCCTTTAGGGGAAGTGGGAGGCTCCCCCCTAAGTTTTGGATAGTCGGTAAACTTAGGTTTAGTTTGTGACTTGGAAACATTCCGGGTAAACTGGGTAAAATAGCTACTCCCCCTTAAAGGGTTGGAGTGTGCAATAACTGGTGGCTTAACCGGGGAGTCGGGGTCCGGCTCTTTTAACCAATAAGGGTGGTGGCGCACTGGGAGATGTTAGCTTCGATCAAATGATCCTATCTCCACCTCCAACTTCGGTCAGGAATGGGCTAACGGAGAGGCTCCAGGCAAACTGAAACTGGCCACCTCGGAGGATTGGGTAGCCTGCTGTGGGGCGGCGGGTCTTCGTAAGAGGCGCAGTGGTCCTGTTTCCCGGCCTTTTGGGGTAACGCCGGAATGACTAAAAACCAAAATATTTTTCCAGCATAAAACGATATTAAAAACCAGTATTTATTAATAGCGAGAGAAAAATGTTTGCAGCAATCGAGTCCCCGAGATTTCAATGAACCTGTTTCCTACAGTGGTAACATTCAATCTGGAAGGGGTTTCGTGGTTCAATATCAGTATCTATATTACATAAAATAGTGCAATATAGATACAAAAGTCTAATTATAAAGATCCTATCCCTGTTTTTTTTTATTCAAGGAAGGAAGATACAAGGGCTGAGTGGGTCTGAGAAGACCGTGAGCCCGGCGAAGATTTTTGAGGCGTGAGTGGGACGGGGGGGGGGGACAAATGCGGTCCGCCCGTCCACCGGATTAATTAGGGCGAGATATGTGTAACGGCCACGCCAACGGGGGGATACGTGGGGACAGGGGTGGGGGCACCCGTGGCGGATGTATTCCGACCACCCGTTGGGGGATTGGTGGTCGTCCTCACACGGCCATCCACAAACTCTGCCTCCCAGACGCTTGGGATTACAGGAGTCCTATCCCTGGTTTGCCAAAACTTAGTCATGTATTCGTTTTTTATTTGTGAACCTTTTAACTTTGTATAATTTTTATAACCTATGGAATTTGAACTCTGTTTCTTTATTGATGACCAACCTTGAAATTGAATAAGACTAATTCTTCAATAAAATCAACCTCATATATGCAAATTTAACGAAGTTTTTATTCTTTTTTCTAAATATTAACGAAAATGTCAATACTAGGTTTCGTGGAGTTGGTCAACAAAGCATCAACATGGCAGACCCCATTCTCGCCTACTTTATTACATATCCTTGAGTCAGCATTAGATCCGCAAGCGATCACCTGTGTCTGTCAAGAAACTATTTCTGGAGAACTCTAAAGCATCACCAGTTACATCCGTATCGAGAGACTCTTCCAACCACCCCACGACCGCTTTGAATTAAACCACTGGCTTAGTACCATCTACGACGATAATCATTATTTTATTAATAAACTGTTGGTGTCCGATAAGTGCTCATTTTCCAGAGTTAGACCTTTCAACCGACAAAACATGCACGTTTGGAGCGATGTCAATCCGTAATGGGGTTTCCCTCATAGCCTTCAAGCTCAGTTTCGTCTAAACGTTTGGGCGACCTGATCGGAAATAGATTTTTAGACCGGTTTTTTCTGGCACATCGTATGAACGGGAAAAATGACCTAGCCTTGTTGCAGAACGAATTAGCATTAGAAGACATTCCATTGGGCAACGTAATTGATGCGTGGTTGCAGTATGACGGAGTTACACCACATCAGCATCGAGCTGTTGTGAATTATCTCGACACGGAGTTTCCTCAACGATGAATTGGAAGGATTGGTCTGGTTCGATGGCCTCCAAGGTCCCCCGACTTAACGCCGTTGGACTTTTACCTGTGGGGTTTTATCAAGGAGAAAGTAAACCAGACGCCAGTGACAAGCCTTGATGACTTACGACAGGGAATAGTTGAATTGATTCTTCTCGTCAATCCCGATATTATCCCGAGCTAATTTCGGTATACGATACATTGAGCTCGCATATGTATTGCAGCAAACGGACTTGTCATTGAACCTTAATCAATATATTTTTTTAAAATGAGTACTTTATGGTAGAACTATTGCGTAAAATTGTATTTCACGTTTTAGAGTATGCGCTTCAAGTTAATCATTAAAACCTTTCCACTAACCACCTACGGGTAAAATTTTTATTTCTACCACGTTAAAACATTTGCTGTCGTGTACGTCTTCACTCAAAATATTAAAATTCTATGTGAAAAGGTTAATGAGAAAATGCACAGTCTGAGAAATTAAAAACACCTGTATATCGAGTGGGACTGTTGGTCTGATCGAAATGTTGTTGCTGTAGCAGTATTAGTAGTCTTGTGTCTTAACAGCATTAGAGATGGCGCTCGCCCCGAGTGAATTTTAATATCTTGAAAACTAATCTAGGTGGGCTTCGATCTCGCCACCACTGACTTCCGAACCAAGCGCTGATCGCTCAACGCCACAGTACTCTAGCCTAAAAACACGTTAGAACGTCTAGCGTAGAACATTTTTATACGTTATCCATACCGGAGGAACCTCGTTAGCGAAATTTCATCGAAATCGTAAAACGTTTTCACGTTTTTTGAAAATTTAAGTTTTCACCGATAAGTGTTCCATGAAAATTAACAATTAAAAACTTGTAGAGCGTCATTGAAAACGTAGAAATATTGTTGGCGCGAATACATAAAAGGACTTTGTCACCGATAAAACACGACTTGAAAAAGTGACAGGTTGAGCAAGCTAAAATGAGTGTCCTCCATTTCCATAAGTAAAGTAGGATAACTGTATGAAAGTCTAAAGTTTGCAAACGTTTCTTTAATTCAATTAACACCACAGTAAAATCGAGGATACAATAGTGAAAGAAGGCATTAAGTTTATATAGGAAAATATTAGAATTTTCATGAAAACACCAATTTTCACTAATTACAAACAAAATTTAAAAGTTTGGTTTGAATACTCCACCATGGACTACGATGCAGGTTTGGGCGCAAACAATCATGATGTCGAAAGCATGTTGAACTATTTCCGGGGTTACTTTCCGTCAAGCGTTAATAATTCGTTGACGTAGTTCTTCGAGCGTTTCAACAGGAGTTGAAGCCCCAAAGAAAAAACTCCAAAGCGTCAGATCTGATGATCTTCCTGGCCAGTGTTCCGGAAAGTTTCTCCCTATCCATCGTTGTGCAAATTCATTGTTCAAGAAAAGTTTCACGTCTTTGTGTTAATGAAGTCTGGCTCGTTGGGCTAACGGCAGTTGGTCAAGTTGATCTGCCGGATCGATTCGCAATAAATTTAAATAACTCTAACATTCAGATGTTGAGGGAAAAATACTGGACCAATTAGATGGTTTTCTACGATAAAAATCCAAACGTTTAAGCGCCCAAATTGAAATTGGTGACGGTGTTCAAAACCCTAGTGTGGGTTTTCGTCTTGCCAAAAGTGATAGTTTGGCTGATTGTACCGCCCGTCTCTTGAGAATAGCACGTCGCGGATATATTGAGGGTCCTCAGCCACCGAATTCAGCAGCCAGTTGCGAAGGTCCAGCCGTCTTTGATCGTCTCCATCTACTAAACCTTGATGAAGTGTAGCTCTGCAAGGATAGTACTTACGTCTACGTAATATTTTCCAGACGCGTGGTATACTGCAACCCAAATCGGTACTTCTGTTTTTAAAGTCGAAATTACGCGGACTTCATAAACGTAATCTAGGTTCTACATCACCATACTGCTGAAAGACATTCACAGCTCACCTCACTATATTTATGGACCGTCTTCTATTCCGGTGTCGTTGTTCGAAAATCTCAGTCACTTGTCTAAGATTTCTTCCAACTTCTCCGTAGTAAATGGCAACTAGTTCCGTAGGATTCTGCTCTGGAATAATATTGAAACATTATTTTATTAATAAATTACCACAATCATGTAAAACACACTGTACATTGCCTTTTTATATTAAATAAATTTGAGTTTTGTACTGACCTTTAAACCTTAGGTCTATTTCGCTATCGACTTGTGGTTTTGTATCTACTCGTATGCGTAACCTATTTTAACCTTGAAGGAGAGAAGGGAAGAAAAATGTTAATAGGCAAACCTCACCGCTAAAAACTTTCCAGTTGCTCAGACAAATTGTATTCGATTAAGCATAGCTTTCACGCCAGTGACGTTGCGTTAGCTTAGTAACGCTTATTTAGCTTCTTTGGTGAAAAATTCCTTTTTTGTTTTCGTGCTAACGATATTTCTACGTTATTAATGACGCTCTACAAGTTTCTAATTGACAATTTATATGTAACGTTTAACGATTTCGATGAAAATCATCCCCCAGTATGGATAACGTACACTGAAATTTTCAACCTTCTAGTGAACATAGTTTTTGAACAAAATAACTTTTCCTAGCATAAAAAAAGCTTCAGTCACATTCGACCGAAATCCCATTCGACCAAAAGTAGCCCAAATGTGCGATTTTTAATTAAATAAATTTTTAGTCCCATTCGACGGAAATTTTATTCGACCTAACTAAACCTAACCCAACCTAACGCCATCTAGAAAGTTCTATACTACTGCCCCCGAGATAGAGCAGGACCCGTGAACTCAAAGTTTATTTTGGTGTTGCAAAGGAGTAATACTAAAAAATAATGTTTCAGTTGTAGTAGATTACATGACGCAGAAATACGTGTTTAGACTATATTAATGTACACATATCTTGTTCTTATAGTTATTGTGGATCTATATTAAAGCAGTATATTTTCAATCCATCATCTAACGGGACGAAGAAAAAAATAGACGTTTTCGGGCGGGAAAATAATTAAGTCTATTTAAGGAGAAAACGAGTGATTTATAGGATTTTAGCCTAGAATTATCGATTAACGTCTCATTTTTGAAAGCACGAGGCTAGTTTCTGAATTATACCCTATACTTTGTCTTTAGTGTTAGGTTGACTTATGGAACATGCAATGAATTTTAAGTATATTGGCGACTGACGACGCCACGCACTCGCTTCGTTACCCCTTTCTTTATACCCAAGTGGGTCGTCTAAAACGCGACCAAGAGGACAGTACCTAGCCTATCGCACCTAGTATTGTCCAACCCGATATTAATCCTACCTAAGCTAACCTATAGCTTTTTATTATAGTATCTTATCGTTTCTTGGCTTGATTTTAGTAAAAATGTCTGAAAGGAGTCTATAACCTACCCAGAAATAAGCTAATACCTACCCAAACGTAAGTTAAATAAGCTACTAAATGAAGTTGAACGACGTGTGTTTTACTTACCATCATAAGTAACAATATTAAAAAGTATGATACTAAGTGAAGCTGTAGAAAGTACAATCATAAGTAACATTGTATAAATTAGTATGTTACCAAATGAAATTTAAAGCGTTTTACACGATACTTGGTTCCCCTTTGTATAGTAATAATAATATAGTATTTTGAACATGCCTGGGTAAGTAACTTAACAGAAAAGATGTGGAACTTATAATCCGCCTGTACTGATTTGTTGATTTTATGCGTCATTCTAGTGTCGATCTACATGATATACGCCGCTTTTTCTTGTTTTCGAGAGTTTCGGGTACATTAGGATACAGAAAAAAAAATTGTTTGTTTCGATAATTTTTCAGCCTAAATTGTGTTTGTGTTGTATCAGAAGAAAACCATTTTCATTATACTAAATTTCTCCTTGTTTATACATTCAGGAACAATCGTGGCAATTTATTTCGTTATATTGTTAATATAAGATCGTTATTATGTAAAATAACGCGTGTGATTATATCTACCGTATTATGTTCATAATAATCTAATTCAGATTAAGTATGTATAAGGCGTATTACGCCAATTAATCTTACCGGAATTCCTTTTATAAGTGTGGACTCGCCTTTGATATCGGAAAAAGATACTTGTTTGTACACCAGTCTACAAATAAACATGTTATTTATATTGAAGTTACCCAAAGGTGTTAAGCATTATTTTTAATACACGTAGACTTCTATATAGCTAGAAGTTACTTTTTATAAAAAGTTATTATGAGTCATGCATTCAGAAATTATATTCTTGGAAAAGATAAAAACCATGATTGGTTATCAAAATGAAATTATCAAAAAAACCGTTTAATTTCACAAGAAAAGTTATTTCAAAATTTAGCTTATCAAAATTTAATATTTCGGATGTTTTATTCTACCGACATACATTTCTAATCTTCCACAAATATCTACGTTAGATATCTAAATATTAATTCTTGTGAATGAAGACGGCTTTCTTAGCGTCTCATAGTTAATTTCTTTAACATTTGATCACATTTGATTTATTCTTGGACACCGTGATAAGTTTGAAAGTCAGAGTGTTCGTTTTTTTAAAACGCTATAAAGTCGCAGCTGAGACGAAGGTAAAGTAAAGCCTTAATAAAGCTGAATCCTTGGGTGGTAATTAATTTGCCATTCAACAGTAGAGTGCAACTATTTTAGTTTGCTCAGCTACAGTACTACTTATCTTACTTGACATTGAAAGCTTTGAGAAAGAACTCGGTTATTAAAGCCATCATGTTTCTCTGAGAATCTTGCGACATTGCTTCCTAAATAAGAATCGTGAAAAAAGAGGTTATTTGGAAAAATTAACCGATTTTTATCTTCAAACAAGATATTATGATGAATAAGGTGGGGTGGCGCAGTGGTTAGCACTTTCGCCTCGCAGCAAGAGGAGCCGGGTTCGATCCCAGCTAGTGGCACTGGGTGAAAATCCGGAACCACTCCTTCTGCGTAGAGTTTGTAAGTTATCTCCCCACTGGTTAAAGGGGTTTCCCCCAGAGATATTCGGTTTCCTATTCCCATAAAAACTTGCTGAGGTTAACGGTAATAGTAAGTGTAGGGAGCTGACGGTTGGCTCGCGTGGCATGAAGGGCTTGCCACCACCCTCCTACGCATTGTAACCCGGCCACCTGTTACTTGATCACGCAGAAGCAACATTGCTTCTGTGGTCGAAGGTGGTGCCTTGGGTATTAACTCAAGTTAAAAAAACATACCTACGATACTAAAAAAAACGTCCAAGATTAGATTGGAGCTTGAACAACCAAAAATATTTCTATGAAACTAATACTTTTACACTAAAGAGTTTTTGAAATTAAGTTAATAATAGGTTTAAAACTCGTACACCGGCTTAAAATCGACTAAATTTATTGTGACTTTAGTATTAGGGGTCCAAGTCATATCTTTCGTGATATCTTTAAGTTTATTTCTAAAAATCGCTTATTTGGGTTTTACAGTCGCAAAAGCTCTATATTAATTTTTTAAACAAATCCACGGGGATACAGGGGGAAAAGTGGGAAAACTGTGCCAGAACAACCCTTATAATAACGTTACAAAATGTAATAAAAGCTTTCATTTTAAACAGGCAATTCAAATCTACCTATGAAGAAATGTATGTGCATATGGTGCTAATATAGAAAACCTTTTTGAGCTAAACCAAATTTTAACATTTATATAATGGGATTAGGTTACTGGCGCAAACAATGAGTATTAAAAATATGTTTGATTGAAAATATTTTTTTAAAAGCATAAACGTACCTCTACAACGGCCACTACTACTTCAGTTACATTTGCAAGTCTGAAAGGAAATAGGTTGTTCATTATAAAATACCTTGGTTTCTACCAAAATTACCACAATGGCTAGTGGAGTTTATCGGCCGGGATTAGTGGCGTACTCCTGTAATCCCAAGCGTCTGGGTGGCGGAGTTTGTGGATGGCCGTTTGCGGAAGACCGCGCACCAATCCCCCAACGGGTGGTTGGAATCCTTCCGCCACGGGTGTCCCCACCCCTGTACCCACGTATCCCGTCGTTGGCGTGGCCGATACACTTATCTCACCCTGATTAATCAGTTATTGTGTGCTGGTATCTAAAAAAAAGTGGAGTTTATCCAGGGCCGGACTTAGAGATCCTGGGCCCATAGGCAGATAAGGAGTCTGGGCCCCCTTTTCACGCACTGCATTTACTCTTATCCCTGGAACTAGGCTGTGCCTGAATTTCCCTGATTCAGCGTAGAAGTCTGAGCTCTACGGTTATACTACTACATAAAAGCTCTTAACAATCGTCGACTAAATACGCGATAATTATGCAACATTGCGATTTAAGGCTGCGTCCGTAAACTGCCAGGCAGAAAATTTGGTAATTTTAAAACAAAATCTTCTACCTAAGAATTTCTCCAATATAAATTACGATTGATATCATAGATTTATGCCTTCGAATACAGTAATTACGGTCACTGGAGGGCCCCTTCCAAGGATGGGCCCCTAGGCCACGGCCTAGGTGGAAATACGGCACTAAGTTTATCGTATTGTAAGACGATATCCGCAATCATAGGCGTGCGCAGGCATTTAAAGCAGGTGGGCCATCTTATTTTTTACGCCCTTTTAAGCTCTTGCGCCCTCTATCTTTTTTGTGAAACTTATTAAATACCACGGCGCTCCTGCGTAGTTCCTTTCTTTCTCAATAGATGTGGCTAGAAATTAATATAGTAGAGTATGTGACGAAACAATAGTACTTTTTATTTTAAACTATACTAAAAACCAATATAGTTAACAAAATTACATTACCGCGTGTTGCTTTAACAAAAACGTGTTCTACTGTTTAAAATTTGATTTTCATAATCCCATAATATCACATTTTTACTAAATTAAAAAAAAATCCGTCAAACCTTATTTTATACTTTTTAATCCAGATATCTGGTTTTTGTGTTTGATTTATTACTAGCTTTCTAGGTTTAGCCTTTTTAGAGGTTCCTTTCTAAAATCGTTGCCCGATTTACGTTTTCGATTTAACTTATTTATTTCTACGCGCTGGTTGGCGAAGCAATGCGAAGAGGGTTCGACTTTCGGCGAGCAGTTTCGGCTCCAGTTTCGGCGGGGTAAGCACTCGCTTGCACCTCTTTCTGCTAAAGCAGAATACACGAAAAAGAAAAAGTGATTGAACGATACTACAGCAATGGTAAAAATCCCATTGGACTACAGTCAGGAACGTCATTTCTGGATTTTTCAGGAGGGGTCAGAACTTGATTTAATTACAACTTACAAAAAATTACGTCTTTTATTTTCTTAAAAAACAACTCTGAAAACTCCCCGACAGCGTTACACTACTACAGATTGCAGCCCTAGGTACTAAAAGAAATGCCGCAGTTTTGGTTACAGTTTCCTCATACCGCTCTGTCCTATTGAAAACGCAACAATCCGTCGAAAACTTCCCAGTTTAAAATCTAAAAAACGAAATCAACGGATGGCCCGTCACTTGTTTAGTCACTGAAGCTTAAATATTATAGTCATCGCGAATTCTACTGCATGCCGCCTGCGTCGTTTTATCAAGGAGGATAGGAAGGGAGGCGAAGTAGGAGGGATGAACGCACCAGCATCCTTGTAAGAAGCTTAGCGCGCACTCGGCGGGAAAAGGACCCCGCACACGGCCTATGAAAAAAACCTTTCGGCCAATTTTGTTGAAATTTTCAAATTATGTACTACCGACCACGGTGAACTAATTTATGTTTGGATTATTGAACAAAAATTATTTGTTTTTCCGCTAGGTACCTTCGAAAAAACTGATTTTGCCTTTGAAAATATACTGTTAAGTTGTCCACGGTTAGTATCATCCAATTTAAAAAAATCTTTCTTCACGAGTCCGACGTTACAATATAATGATTAAAACGTTACACAACCTATGATATTGACTATTTTTCCGACCATTTTTGAATAACACATCCAAAATGAATTTTAAGGCTAATGCTGGGTACGTGACAATTGTTTAAGTGATTAGACGTTAATAAAGAGTTTAATTGTAGTATTTATTTTAATTATTATTTTCCTATTTAGATTTAGTCTTCTACTTAATAGTAGCAACCATCCACCTTTTCTTCCCCCTAATCATTGGCTTCAGTTCAGTTCTCCCCCTGAAAGATTTCTGGCTTCGCTCTAGTCTAATCAGAGTTTCATCGTCGCGTGTTTTGTTTCAATTAAATGTTGTTACAAAGTCTTAAATAACTACTTAATAATTATTATTATTGTTATTTGAAATGTAAATATAATTTAATCATCACTAAAGCTGTTATAAAATATTTTCGTACTTTAAAAATTATATATTTATTATCAATACTTAAAATTATAATGCAGATGGCGCTACTAATGGGCTCTATTGCCAAGGCGCAAATAGTGCGAATTTTTAAGAAAAAAATCAACAATTCATAGATAGATGGCGCGTCGAGCGCCATAATTATCTTGGTCGCGGGCTTGCAGTTCGTAATGGTCCCCATACATCGCATTTGAATTCTAAGTTGTGTAGATAAACCATGGTCATAGCTATCGCTTAGATAATTATAATTAATGCTCCGCCAATGTAATGTAGTTTGCGGACCCCTTTTTTTCAAAGGTAAAATCCTAAATATTTCTATAGCTATAAATCATTTAATATAATAACGAGAAGAAATACTACAGTTAGACTGTTTACTAACGTCTATTCATTTAAACAATTGTCACGTACCCAGCTTTAGCCTTAAAATTCATTTTGGATGTGTTATTTAAAAGTGGTTTGAAAAATTGTTAATATCATAGGCTGTGTAACGTTTTAATCAATATATTGTAACGCCGGACTCGCGAAAATAGAATTTTTTTAAACTAGATGATAAGAATCGTGGAAACTTAACAGTATGTTTTTCAATGGCAAAATCGGTTTTTTCGAAGGTACCTAGCGGCAAAAGAAATAATTTTTGTATAATGATCCAAACGTATATTAGTTCATCGTTGTCGGTAGTACATCATTTTTAAATTTCAACAAAATTGGCCGAATTTTTTTTTTCCATAGGCAGTGTGCGGGGTCCTTTCGGAAAAATGACGGCAAGATTGCGGCCGCTACGCTACGTGTTGTCGCCATTTTTCTGAAGTTTTATAGCTGAGTTCGAGCTAAACTTCTTACAAGGATGCTGGCGCGTTCATCCCTCCTACTTCGCCTCCCTTCCTATCCTCCTTGGTTTTATTTCCAGTTCCCGTAGGCATATATGGTATGCTGGTACTAACACTTGAGTATTTTTCTTTAGTATTTTCTTTTCATTTGTTTTATTTTATTTTTATTTTTATTTTTTTTAAATTTATTTTGCTTTTTTATTTCTTGTTTTTGGGTTTCCAGTTTTTGGGATTAACTAACGTATATATCCTTGTGTATGTATTCGGGACTCTCCTGATAAATAAAATTAGTATTATTATTATTTGGTTTTACGTGGGACGATTCGACGAAATAAAAGCCATTTTTAGAGTAAAAAAAAATAATTATTAGAAACCGGAAAATCCTCAACAGCGCGACACTACACCAACTACAGCCAGCAGCCTTAGGTATAATTGCCCATGGTATATACTACAGAGTAGTATCATCTCGTAGCTTTGGCCATGGCCGCCATTTTAGGCGCTTTGTTTATCTATAGGAAAAAGCATGGGTGACGTTGCGTGATGTAGCACTGATACTACTCTACTAAAAATACCGCTGTTTTAGTTATAGTTTCCTGTTACAGCTCAATCCTACTAAAAACGCAAACAACAAGTCGAAAACTTTCCAGTTTAAAATGTAAGAAAAATCGATGTTTAGACCGTCGCGTGTTTAGTCACTGAAGCTCCATAGTGTAAATGGCTATTGAGGAACTACTTAAGAATGAAATAAATAATAGCATTCAAGCGAAAACAATGTATAAATGAAATTAAACACGACCTTTCTAATGTAGTTTTAAGAAATTTTTCGTGACCTTTTTGGCTCACAAAAATGCAGGGGGGCAAGCCCGACTGCCCCATTCTAATGACGGCCTTGACTACAGTCCATGCTTTATATGCCGTCGTCATGTATTTCGCTGTAGCAAATATAGTTACGACGTTGTACTAACGAATACTAGTTGTTATTTAGGGCTCGTGTGAACTACATTTAGGAAACTAGTTTAAAATGTACTATTGAATCGTTTTCGGAAGTCGTGTGACCGTGGCTACAGGGTCCCAAAAAAACGTATCCTAGCTCCACACGACTAATTTCACGACAGTGTCCGTCAGTCGCCATTTTCACATGCAGGCAATTAAAATATAAAATACGTGTCCGAAAACGCCTGGGAGTGAATCTAGAATATCACCAAATAACAATAATTTTTTTAGCATGTTACCGATAACTATACTTTTTTATTTGTATTTTACATTCTTATCTTTTTATCGATTTTCTCTTCTTCTAGTTTAGAATCTTATTTTGGTGGATTTTAGGAAATTTTGGGCACCTACAATGTTAAGGCTTACACCCTTTTCCCAGATTTTTTGCGCTCTTTCAGTTTTCAGGTCGGGCCATGACCTACCCTGGCCCTATCGTGCGCACTCCCCATGTCTGCAATATCAAGGAACAATCCCCTACAAAATTAAATTTGTGTGAAATTCACTATGTCTAAATCCACAAGACCTTGTGAAAAGAACTACTCTAAAAATAAAGCTTCGAGATGATATTGACACCTGCAAAGAAAAACGTGAAATACACACAGCACTATTTAAAAAAAGCCTATTTTTACGTTTATTGCTTTGAGGACTACCAAAATTGATTTCTATGGTCATAAATTTGACGTGTTTCGTTTGATTTAATTTTCCGTTCAAGAAAATCTGGACCATGAATGAAACCGTCCAAGTTACGAAAGCGTATGGACCCCTGGACCCCAGGTTTGGAAAGTGGACATGTAAACAGCGAGACTCGCATGATTTGTACAGTTGGAACAGTTGTGTGGAAGCCTAAAGTGAGACAGAGGGACAGACAGACAGACAGACACCAACTTTCTGAAATATTTATGGGATTCAAACATAATTTATAACCGAATCAATAAATGTTTTATCACAACCTATATTTCGGCTTATCAGAGGTTTTTCCATTGATATTTATTTAACACCAAGAACGTTTTTAGGTCGTTAAAAAAGTGGGAATCTTCTATCCAAGCCCACAAGTGTTAGCTTCTATATAAGCTATTATCTCAATAAAAGCTAAGTTCTTTTATACAGGGTGTTTTGAATTGCTCTGACTGGCCATTTTTTCACAGGGAAATTATTTGGGTTTTTGTAAAAAATAATTTTTTCACCGGTATGTGCTAGAAAAAACGTTTCAATGAGAAAATTGTAGAATGCTGTCGAAAACGTTCAAATAAATTGGTTTCCTTAGAAAAAAACACTTCGCTGATGAAAAACAAGCTGTCCATAGGGGCCAATAACCTTCACATTTTTGTACGTAAATTAAATAAATCATGTTAAGAGATTAAATCCCTTAAAAAAAGTACATATAAATTACCAAAACGCCAATTTAGGCCTACAGTAGGCCTAAAAACGTACCAGTGGGCCAACTACGCACAAAGGTCAAGTTTTTAATTCGTAATTAATGTGAAATCTGTTTGTTTTCAACCATTCTCTAACGTTTATTCAATATGCCACTAAATTATTCTCGTGATCAGCGTGCTTTTATGGTCGAGTTATTTTATGGTGACGCCAATCGTAACGCGCATAGGGTTCTTGGAGCTGTTCGTGACTTTCCAGATTTCGTGGACCAGGTCGTCAAAACATCAACATGGAAGACACCGTTCTAGCCTATTTTATTGCGTATCCTCGAGCAAGCGTCAGAGGTGCAAGCGATGATCATGGATTATCGAAGAACTACGTGTGGACCACTCTTCACAATTACAACTTCCCTCCGTATCGAGCGACCCTCCACCAAGAAGATATGGAACGTAGATTTGGTTTCTGCAACTGGCTTATAACCATGTCGGATGAGAACCGTAATTTCTTCAATCAAATGATGGTGACCGAAGAGTGTTCCTTTGGGAGAGTTGGGTCTTTCAACCATCAAAACACCCTTATGTGGTGTCATGAAAGTGCTCACTGGGGTTTTCCTCACCATCGTCAACAACAACTCCGACTGAATATTTGGGCGGGTTTTCTCGGGGATCGAGTTATTGTCCCATTTTTCCTCCCCATCTCGTCTTAATGGACAACGCTTCTTGGTGCTTTTGCAGAACGAAATAGCAAACACTTTAGAAGATATTATTCTGGAAGCTTACAGACAGATGTGGTACCAACATGACGGCACACTGCCCCACGTACCTAGATGTGTAGTGGAGCATCTTAACAACAAGTTCCCTCATCGTTAGGTTGGCAGGAATGGTCACGTTCGATGGCCGGCGAGGTCTCCGGACCTAACTCCAATTGACTGGTGGGGGTTCATCAAAGCTCAAGTTTACGTGACGCCCGTTGAGAACATCGAAGATTTTCGTCACCTAATCAGTGCAGCTTTCGAACTTGTCACTCCTGATATGATCTGACGCTCGTTTCAAAACTTGCTTAATCGTGCCCAAATATGTATCGCTTCAAACGGAGGTATCATAGAACCTCACTTGTAAAATTCTTATGTTTATTCGAAAAAAATGTTCAATTAAATCTTTCAGACATTTCTTTCATCTACGTAAAAAATGCGAAGGCTATTAACAGCTGTTTTTTTTCATCAGCTCATATCTTCGTGAAAAAGTTTTATTTTCCAATGAAACCAATTTCTTTGAACATTTTCGACAGCACTCTATAACTTTTTCACTGAAACGTTTTTTCTAGCACCTACCGGTGAAAAAATATTTTTCCGATTATTCTGAAATTTAGGATTTTAAGCGATCCCACACTAGAAATAATACCCTGAAAATTTCGAAACTCTACCTCTTGCAGTTTACGAAAAGTTACTAAATGACAAAAGATAAAGAAGACTTTTATTAAGAAAATATTATGGATAAAAATTATAAAACAATATTTTTTAATAGATGAATATTGGGCAACTTAAAAAAATATATTGCGGAGTGTTTTATACTTAATTTTTTCCCCAGCTAAATAAGACAAATAATAAATGAGCTAAAACTTACTTAAATTTAAAAAATTTAGTAGAATCTTGAAGATGAAAATCCAATATATGTCGATATTCACACATTTTTTTTGAAATGACTGAAAAAAGTTTATAGATTAATTTAGATATTAACAGAGAAGAATTGTGTTTAGATTTTAATGAATGGTGTTAGCGACTTTTACCTTCTTTAGGTTTTACTATTTAATAACTTTAATTGTACTTAAATACCAATAACGATTGAGGCTGTTGTTAGCAATTAATATTAAATTTTCATTTACCAACCTCAACAGCATTACACTAATTTGAACTTAAAATTAAGAGTCATATCTTAATAGAAACACTTATCGCTACTCTTAGTAAATAAAAAGATTGTTTAATTTAACATTCTAAAAATTATTGTTTTACCGCACAAATGTATGAGATAGAACTCAGAAACTTACTTTAGATTGCTCTTAGATGTTGTAGGAAATCAATCCGAACATTGTGTGAGAGAAGTTTCAGATTTAGGGTAGGTACCTGAGTAAATGACAGATGCACGAAAAAGTCTTTCCAACGAAGCCTTTGTTTTGAAATAAGTAGAACAACGCACATAGATCGTTTTCGGGCTAGGTAGTTAAATAGCTTAAAAGGTACTGCTTCAAACCATTTGACTTGTAACAGCCAGGTGCCACTAACATTCAAAAGACGCATTTCCACAATATCAATATAATTATGGTAAACAAACTTTAATCGTAATATTCAAATAAAATTTCAGTTACCTCTCTTGCTCTATTTATGACTGCTTTGCGTGGGTTAACGGAAAAAAACTTATTGTTCTCTGTCTTTCAAGAAATCGTGTTGAATTAGATTCAGAAAAGTTAAATTTCGCTTTTGAATTTGGAGTACGTAAATTAAAAACCGATTTAAATAATTCAAGTCGATTATGAAACTTATTTCGAGGATTTATCTTTAAATTTAATAAACTTTTAAAAATAACAGATTTTCATCTCCATGTCCAAGTGTTATTTAAATGACCTAAAAACCATAATTATTTTATATTTTCACAACTATTAAAAAAAAACTTGGTGACTTCTCTCGGTGTCGAGATCCTCATTTTCAAAAGTCAAGATCCCCATTTTCAAGATCTAAATCCTTATTATGAAGGTCGAGATCCTTTTTTTGAAAGTCTAGATCGCCTTATTTATATAATTTCAAGATACACCATATGAAGGTCGAGACCGTTATTTGGACTACCTTGTTTTATAGATAATGGCATTTCCAATGCTTCTACTAAAGCGTTGTTCTCAGTTGCCTTGCCATTTGAGAAAAAAAAACATCTGGGGAGAAACCAAGGCTAGATCGCCCAGCTTAACGACCAGTTTATAGTAATTACTAAAATGGTTTTTCAATCAATTTTTAATCTCTCAACTACGATATCAACCTTTAATAATAGATGAAAATTTTACTTTAATAAATCGCACGCGACAAAACCATAAAATGCATGCCTAAGACTTAATAGGCCATTCACAAATAACGTAACACAGTGAGGGGAGGGTTTTATAGAAGTGTTTAAATGTCACAGTTGGAGAAGAAATGGCGAAATAAAGAAGTCGGCGTTTGAATAAGAAATTATCCAATTATTTATTTTTATTCATAACCGCAAATTATCCAAAAATATACGAAAAAACCGATTATTTTTGCATGTTAAATCATTGTTTATTCGTATAAAATGTTCGTAAAAACAATTAACCCAACTTTTTATGGTTAATCGAAATTTTGCTGGTTAATTTATTCGTTCCGCTGACCTCTAGCGAAATATAAATTATTTTAACCTAAAATCATACTTAGCATCAGCCCTCTAATTATAGGTGGATTGAGGCTCTTATTTTAACTCTGGACGTTATCGATGGTGATGGTGGGGACTACGCGAAAGGTCGATTGCTCATCAACGGCACTCGCTAAAAATATAATTGGTTCGTCGTTCGGGTGGTATAAGCTCCCTTTATCCGAGCATGGCAAAAAATCGACGTTATTATTAATCAAAGGTCGGTTTTTCATCCCCCAAATGCAAAAGTAACTTTTAGGTCCCTGGGAAACGGCGATTTCTCCTCAACGGCACTTGTTAAAAAAATATAAGTCGTTGTAGCTCCCTCTATCTATCTATGCCAGGGTTATAAATACATGGTTCAATCTCTGAGCTGAATTCTCATAGAAGAGTTTGGCTAAAGAAAAAGTAGTCCATAGATGGCGCGCGCGACACTGTGTAGCCCCTTCAAATATTTCGGTGCTTCACTAGAGATTATGCCTAATATACAGGAGATGGCGGGATATTTCAATTGTTCAAGCTGTCTTAAATTTGTTTCGTTTTTAAACCTACGAATTGCAAGTAGCTATTTTTTTAAATAATTATATTTAATCAAAAACTATAATAATAATATAATTACTCAAATAACGAAATGAAAGTTGAATTTTTTACTTTTGAAATCAAATGAAATTTTAACTAATATAACTAGATACAGGCACAGATTGCTTAAAGTTTTCTTTTTTTTTGACAGCTTTCGCGATTTCGGTTAACGTTTTTACATATAAAATGTAAACGTGAAACTAAGTATAGATAAAGAGCTTGCGAAGTTAGTGTAACAAAATGTGACTCGCAACCAATGGCTTATGTGGTGAAATTTACAGTTGAAAACACTTCATTCGTAATTTTCTTAAATAAATCTTCTGTTGGTTTCTCACTATATTTTTTTTACAATTCGTTCAACAGAAAACACAACAAATATATCATAATAACGTAGAAGACAACAACCAGTACTCTAAAGTCTTTGTTGCAGTTTTGCAAGAAGGTAGTGATAAAAAGGCTGAAAAGGGTTTAGAAAATGTAGAGATGCTTGCGAAATACGTTGACGTCGGCTTGTGGCCTACACAGCTAAATGATAATTTTATTAATCACTGTCTCTCACATGAAATGACTTATTTTCAAAATAAAGACCCAAAAAATATATATCCAAATTCAATAAGGAATTACAAAGAACAAAACAGATCATTTTGAAACAAGCACTTTACGAAAAAACTTAAAAATGGGCAGTTACTGGAACGATCTTGGTTGTGCTATTCTACTAGTATAGGAAGTGTTTTTTGTCTCGTCTGCAAACTTTTCTCTAAAATCCCTTCTCAATACAAAACCGGGTTCTCTGACTGGAAGCTTATATTACCTTGCTTAGAAAGTCATGAAAGTATGGCTGACGCGTAAAGAAAATAAGTCGGTTATTGACAAGCAAATACAAGAAAATATACGAAATATTACTACAATGTCCTAAAACGTGTTATTACAGTGGTGAACTATTTATGTGTTAGGGGCTTAGCATTCAGAGGTCACGAAGAAGTATTTGGCTCTCCGCACAATGGTAATTTTATGGGGGCTCTGGAATTACTAGCAGAGTTCGAAGACTTCACGCGCGAACATATCCAACAACGCGAACAGCGATCAAATCCTTCTGCTTCATACTTATCAAAAACAGTTTATGAACAAATAATAGAAATTATGGGAAAACAAGTTAAAAACCGAATTATATCTGAAATAAAATGTGACGATTTAAAGTACTACTCAATTGTGATGGACTCGACACCAGATTTGTCCCATAATGACCAAATAGCTATTATAGTAAGATACGGTTTTGAGGGAAAAGTGTATGAAAGATGTGTATCTTTCATCAAAATTACTAGTCACAGTGGCTTATCTTTGTTCAATTCCTTAGAAGAATTTAAAAAAAAAATGGACTTCCACTGGATAATTGCAGAGGACAGTCTTTCGACAACGCAGCAAATATGTCCGGCCTATACAATGGTATGCAAGCGAATTTCAAACAAAAAAATAAATTCGCTGATTATGTGCCGTGTGCTGCGCACTCCCTAAATCTAGTTGGTGGGGAAGCTGTTAAAGTTGCAACTCAAATCGTGAACTTTTTTGGAGTAGTGCAACAAATATATTTTCTTTTCCGCATCTACCCATAGGTGGGAACTTCTAAATGGTAAAATAAAATTAAAATTTTCGATAAAAACTTTAAGCCAGACTAGATGATCTTGCGGGGAATGTTTAACCAGCTGTTTTAAGTTACTATGCAAATATAACCTACACTGCAATACGTATATAATATAATTTGTTACAAGTTTACGAAAATTTTCTTACTTTACCTTGCACTCAGGTTGAGTGCGAACGAACATTTTCCAAATTAAAAATCATAAAATCTAGATTGCGTTCATCTTTAAAGCAAAATTTCCTCGAAACATTAATTTTATTGTCAGTCGAGCGAAAAGCTGCTAATGATATTAATGTGGAAAATGTAATTGAAATTTGTGCTAATCCTTCAAATTAATGCAGAAGGTTATTGTCTCAATAAAATATTATGGACAATACATTATGTTTAGTTATTACAATTATTTTTTACATTATTATAGCTAATCATGAAGCTTAACGGTAAAGAAATGTATAAATCTTTGCCCAGGGAGCGAGACGTTTGGCACCTTTTCCTTAACTAGCCCACTGCGCCTTTACCTTCCCAGTCCGGCCCTGAAGAGGTACGTGCTTTAGTGTTAGAGGCTGTTAGAGTTAAATTTAGATTTGTATTTGCTTCCAGCTCTAACTGAGCTACAGAAATAGCCGCCGATCTTTTTGTCCGAGAAATATCATGATTTCTAGTAGGAGTACAAGCTCTAGCTGTAGTTGTTGAAGCTGTTGTTAACCCTTCTTTTCCTGATGTGATATAGTGAAATTTAATTGAGATAAAATTATATCGGGTTTAATCTTACTAAGAGAAAGTTGACTTAAACTGGATCTAAGGGGTTTAGTATAGGTATTTAATGGCCTTTTCGGACTGTCATTGCAGTTACGTTTCTGTGGACTGTTTTCATCAAGCTGCTGTGTTTTTTTCACTAAAATGTAGAAATTATTTAAATTACGAAAACTGAGCCCATAATCAGTGCAATTAATTTAGTTTCCAATAATGTTTGTAGCACTTACTAGGAGACTTTAACAATTGCTTTCAGTATTTGTTTTATCACTTAGTGCTGCTATTGTTGGGTTTTCTGTACTAGAAATTGATGTAAATATGGTAGGAACAGCATCAGATGCTAAACGAATTTTTTTCCGGGGAAAACGCTCTTCTTTTCCATTAATAATATGCACAAAGTTTTTAAAAATATATTTAGCCTCAAATTGGTCCATTTTGTTCTATCCATCGTTGTTGGAATTCAACGTAAAGATGGTCTACTACAGATGAGCTTGATGTATAGTGGCACCGTCATGTTGGTACCAGAGTCGTCCGTAGTTGGCCAAAGGAATGTCTTCTTATGCACCCACGACTTCATTCTGTTACAAAGCTAAGTAAATCTGCCCCCATTTAGACGGTTTGGCAGAAACAAATGGGCTGATGACTCGATCTCCAACCAGACTTGCAAACACGTTTAACCGAAATTGTTGTTGGGGGTGGTGGGGAAATCTACCATCGTGGATTCACATCACTCCACATGTTATTGATTTGGTGTTAAAATGTACGTCTCTCCCAAACGAACCCTCATCGGTCATTAAGAGCAGATTTAAAAAATCCGGAGATTCGTTCACCATGCTGCTTAACCAGTTACAGAAGTCCAACTTATGAACCATATCTTAATCATTAAGAGCTTGATTAAGTGTTGCTGCGGATTCTGGGCAAACTCAACGTTTGCACTTTTAATGCTTGCTTGAGGATATGCCACGAAGTACGCTAAAACTAGCTCTTCTTCGTCGACGTTTTGACGACCAGCTTCTCGGTGTCTTGATTTGACATCTCCATGGTTCTGGAAATCTTGAACAGCTCCGAGAACGGTGTTGTGTGAGGAAACCACATACTGAAAAGTTGACATACCGTACGAGCGTTTCGATGGGCTTCATCAAAAAAATAATTCGACCTTTAAAAGCGCTATATAGCGAAATAAACAGGCATTGTTGGACTTTGCAAACTTGCAAGACTCAGAATGCGCTTCACTTTGGGCTGTTTTGGTTTAAATACAAAAAATTAACTAAACCTTTGTACAAATCAACTAAGAAAAACATGTTTTGTAAATTTAGTTAGTTGAATTAGACCAGCTTATCTTACTCTCACTTGTTTGTTGATATGTTATTGTCAAAAACAAATAATTTAACTAAGCTTTGTAAAGAATCCCTTTGGTCGGCTAAGGTGAGCTTGTTTTTTTGCTGACCTCATTGTAAAATTTGTTCGTTTGTGATCGAACAATCGTTTTTTGTAGGTTTTCAAGTAGGCTCTACAACTTTCTCATTGAAAATTGTTCCCTAGCATATATCGGTCCAAAAATAAATTTTAAAAACACGTGAAAACGTATTTGAGTTTTCTGCAATTTACAATTCAAAGCATTCCTAACTAAATACGCATACCCTGAAAATTTATAAATAATATCTCAAATAGTTTTTGAGAAAAAAGCCTGGTCAGAGAAAATCGAGGCACCCTGTACAGAAGATTGCTTATGGAGAATCATCAACTGCCGCTGCCTTCCATAGAAAATGAAAAAAATCTAATCGGCATTGAACGAATTTCAATTTTTCAAGATGATCTGGTACCGACTGGCAAAAACGATAAAGAACATCTTGAAACTTTCCAAAACAAAAAGAAGCTGTTGCTAAGTTGAGGAAAGAAAACGTACTTGATGCACAGGGTCTACATTCTTAACAGAAGCATATCAAGCCAATAACTGACGCACCAGTTCCAACGAACGTTCCAAAGCTACGTTTCTTAGTTATGTCATATACAACTCCAAGTTCGTTTTCATGATATCAGAGCTACTAGCACTACTCTACAAACTCACTGGCATAGGAAAAGAATGGAATTGTGACAACAGCAATGACAATCCTTTTCGATGACCTGAACTTCAGTTCTATAAAACTATAATCCAATGAAGCCTATTATTCTTGCATGCAAAACCTGTCTTTTGAAGTTGGAGCTGTTCTCTCTCACGTTCAAGATTATGACCAAGACACACCAATAGCAAAGCTGAACAGAATAATAGCAGAATTGAAATATAACCCACTATCCTTCCATCACAGCCATCGGAAACCTTGCGTCAATATACAATAAGTAGGGTCTTCGAGCGGGTCCCAAAACCGTACAGTGGAAGGCCACCGCACGAGCGGTGAACGTACAAAGGCAGGGCGGCGCTGGTGGTGAACGTACAAAGGCAGGGCGGCGCTGGTGGTGAACGTACAAAGGCAGGGCGGTGTCGGCGGTGAATTGTAGAAGGCAGCCACCTTTCTGTGTATTAATGGTTGGCAGTCATCTCTTTACCCACCTCCGGAAAAGAAGGGTTATGATCCTGATTGACAGTCCCCGCTTTCCTTGGACGGTGAAAGTGTAAAGCTATAGAGAGTGGTGAATATGAAAAGGTACAGACTTTACCCCGATAAAATGGAAGGCAACAGTCTTTCTCGGTATTAATGATAGAAGGTCCTACAGAAAAGAAGAGTTTTAATCCTGATTGACAGTCCCCGCTTTTTCACTGCCTGTATGAAGCGCGTACGTTTCTCCGATACAATTGTACACGTTCTACCGTACGAAGACCGTGTAAACTACGAATTGAGAAATAAACAACATTTTATTATGCAACTTAGACCTAAATTTGAACCACTGATCTCCCCGGTATTATTAAAAAAGGCGAATGAGTGGTGGTGAATCTTTCAGCGGTGGTGCGAAATCCATGGGTTTTTCAGCTGTGGCGATGTAAATACAATGACGCAATAACTGAGAATATAAACTCAAGCGATCATTGGATAAGCATTCAAACACGAAAATTCAAGTCAAGAAGAATAACCCGACAAGAACTATGTAAGTATAATCCCTTTTTTTATATTTTAGTCCTCTTTCTCGGAGGGTAATGTATTTACTTTTGAATTATAGGCATAAGAAATCAATAGTCATTGATTTTGAATTTTTTGACGGGCGGACCGAAGATGAAAAGCCGGAGAAAATAGTGAAAGAAGCGTCAGCTTGTTCGGCCGAAAATACATCCCAAGTCGCATCGTGGGTTTTTCTTCCACCATGCCCCCGAACCGATCTACCTTCCCGAACTCAACGACAGAATACCTGGGTAGAAAAGAACATACACGGCCTCGCTTGGGACTATGGTTTCACCCCGTACAACAAATTGGAAGAATGTATGCGAATGGCTACTCACGGCTATGACCGCGTATTTTGTAAAGGAGAAGAAAAGTGCATATTTTTATTAGAACTAATACACCGCGAAGTGATAGACCTAAATGGTGTAAGTTGCCCGAAGGTTACTGAATTGGATGAATACAGACCCAGGTTCACGTGCCTTATTAGACACAATACTAATTTTGAAAGTAAGAAATACTCTTGCGCTTTAGAGAAAAGTACGATATATGCCGAGTGGCTATATAAAAATATCTTTATTGTAAATTGGAGATTATGTGAATAAAAAGCAATTTTATTTAGCTCAAGAGTTTTATTTTTATCTTAAAAATATTTTAAAAAATAATAAAACAGTACATTTTAAAGAATTAAAAAAATATTTTAAAGAATTAAAAACATTTTAAAGAATTAAAAAACATTTTAAAGAATTAAAAAACATTTTAAAGAATTAAAAAATATTTTAAAGAATTTAAAAAAACATTTTCAAAATCTAATTGCATTTGGAAAGTTTTCCAAGGTGGCCCTTGTAATAAACGCACCTGGATGTTGCAATACGGATGCAACTAGAGCGTACAGCATGTTCCTCCCCGAAGGTTACTGAATTAGATGTAGACGGACCCATGTTTGCGTGTCTTACCCCTCAAAAAACGAACTTTTTAAGTAGGAAATATTCATGCGCTCTTGAAAAGAGTACATTATTTTCCGAGTTGATATATAAAAATATGGATTATATAAATTCACGGTTGATAAAGCAATAAAAATAAGGGATTCAGGAAAACTCTTTTTTTATTATTCAAATTCGCAAAGAATTGGGAAAATTGTTCAAAATTTCAGATATTATAAATCTATGTAAATGATTTAACAACGCGAAATCAAAATTATTTCGAAATTCCGCAGTTTCCACGTTCTGTAGATGGCGCACATCTCGCCTTATCATGAAATATGAGGCGAATGAGGTTTGTATGCTAAATAAAATAAAAAAACTTTAGTTAAAAATATCTTGATATTAATATTACAAATTATTCGTACGCATAGCCATCTGCATTTAATTCAAGATATTTTCCAGTTGGTGCATATACACCCACATCATTCCTTGCCGGACTAAAATATAACGAATTAACGATTAGGTATGGGGAATTTATGTTTACGCATTAATATACATACACAAGGAACATATTTATTGCCACAACATCTTCAAGAGTGCCCATCATAAACGAAAAGTTATCACCCCCATGTAATATACTCGGGGTGATGAGATCACGTATCAATGTAATTAATCTAATGGAGAATAGTTTAAAATAACTTAAGAATAAGTCGGTTAAGAAGTTTGATTAATTTGTGCTTACGTAAACCCATTCACATTTAAAATATTAGCTTGAAAAGTCTCAAGCAACCCGCTAATGTGGTGTTCAGGTGCTACCTCATAAATCCCCGCATTCTCCCTAAATATATATATATATATATAAATTTACAATATTTCATTTACAACATAATAATTATAGTGCAATCTATATTCCATAGTAATAATAATAATAATAATAATAAAATACTTACAAGTCTTCTGCATGGATTATCGGAAAGGTGTCGCTTTCCGACACCTCACTTTCACTATCGCTAAAAAATTTCTTCTTCACTATTTTCACTTTCTAATTCTTCTAAAAACTCCATCGTTAAGGGCACTCGTCCAACCACCATGATTATGAATGACTAGTAGATATATTCCTCGAGAAAAATACTTTATGATCATCGTGGGGTCTATTTATAGGTACCAAGTATATATGTCGGGTTTTGCCCATAGTTGTAAAAATAACGTTCACAAAGGTTAAGTAGTAAGAAATACCCTAATGACACTATGTATTTTTCGTGTTTTACGATCCATAGATACTAAATATAGGGATAAACTTAAATACCCTAGAGTAAAACTATTGTTGCGGAAAAACCATCAGGTATTCGCTAGTTTTCGATGGACAATGAAAGGTTTTCTTAATATATTTGCGGTAATCCGTAGTAGAAACCAGTCTCCTCGCACTTCCCCAACCTTTTCTCCTTTACGTCAATCATTGACGTGCGTGAAAATTGGAGAAAATTACAAAATGTCCTGAAGAAACCCAGTAACCCAACTAGGCCTCTTAACTTTGGATACGTTACTTTCAACGTATAGTTAAAGAGAGAGTGAGAGAGAGAGAGACATGCATCGCAAAATTGCACAATATTGTGTTTGGACGACAAAGTTTATTTTAATATAATTTATTCATAAAATTTTTTGAAGTACAAACAAGAATAGTAACCTAAGCCTACACACAAGAAACATCATTACCCTACTTTAAATCCAATCAAATCTATTTCCGATATGTAACTAGGTGGAAACATATTGCAAAAAATCTCTTTTTCTACTTTTAATTGGTAAAATACAATTCCAATATGTAAATATAGGTATAAAAATACGACAAAAACAACTTGCCTATATTTTAAATATGGTAAAATACAATTCTTATACACAAATATAGTCAGAAAGATACTATAAAAACACAAAAATGAAAATAAAATAAAATAAAATTAGTGTGGATAAGATTTGTAAATATCATTTTGAAACTAATAATTTTCACGCTTTATTTAAGTCAAGTAATTACATTAATAAAATGAAAGACGTTAAACAAAATAATAATTTGTAAATATTGTAAATATTTTAAGACAATAAAGAAATTAAGAAATGTTTTAATTAAAACCTCTTTTATTTTCTACAATAGTTACTTTTTATTACTATAAATATTCCAATATTAAATGGGAACCGCTGCCCTAGAAAAAGTGCATTCGGAAAAATTTTAAATATTGTAAATTTGTACAGACATTATCTCCAATTGGCTATAGACAGAATATTTCACCCGGTGGGGAATTGTACACTAACTCACATACAAACTAAGACGTTAAACAAAATAATATTTTAAGCCAATAAAGAGATTAAGAAATGTTTTAAATAAGATCTCTTTTTCTTCAATAGTCACCTTTTATTTCTATAAATTTTTCAACATTGATATATTATTATTATTATTATGTTAATATTAAATCGCACAATTATCCGGAGTTAAGCCACTCAATGGTAAACAACATTACAAAAAGTTCTAATGGTACTGATTCACGATGTCAATTATTCTAGATTTCGTTTCGAACTGAGAGACTGTTTAAACTAGTTCGCGTGTTTCACTTTTTCTTTCTAGTTTTCTGCTCTCTTCCAACTATCTTGCAATATTTTCAATCCAATTATATCTGTTTTTATATATTTAACTTCATTTCTCAGTACCATTTCTCTTTGACAAGCCTCATCTAGCTTAAATCTCCACTCTTCAATATGCTTTTCCATTTCTTCCAAATACTTTCTTATTTCTTGCCCATCTAGAAACGTCACATTATACTCTTCCACTATTTTACTCGCTTCTTCAAATGTATTGAAATCTATATGGTTATAACTAACAAAACATAATATAAAAAGTTCAGAAATTCTAAATTTAGGTCGTCTGAAATACCCTTCTCTCTACTACGTCACACATGTTTTGTTTAAATTAATGATATTAATTATGAACTCCATTTAATATCATTAAGTGTCTTTAGCCAACATCACAAGCATTTTGTTAAAATAAATATCTCAATTTTTAGTATGAGAAACTTATATTTCTCAAGTATTGTAATTGTTCATGGGATTCCGTATGAGGACCTGGTAAATTTATATATACGTAACGCTACTCATTTCAAATGGGTATACGAATACGTTAAATTACATTCCGATATACAAATATATATATACTTGACGCTCAATACGTTTAAATAGACTTCCAAAATACAAATAAAGATAGTAAAATACTAAACGAACGAACATTTTCCAAATTAAAAATCATAAAATCTAGATTGCGTTCATCTTTAAAGCAAAATTTCCTCGAAACATTAATTTTATTGTCAGTCGAGCGAAAAGCTGCTAATGATATTAATGTGGAAAATGTAATTGAAATTTGTGCTAATCCTTCAAATTAATGCAGAAGGTTATTGTCTCAATAAAATATTATGGACAATACATTATGTTTAGTTATTACAATTATTTTTTACATTATTATAGCTAATCATGAAGCTTAACGGTAAAGAAATGTATAAATCTTTGCCCAGGGAGCGAGACGTTTGGCACCTTTTCCTTAACTAGCCCACTGCGCCTTTACCTTCCCAGTCCGGCCCTGAAGAGGTACGTGCTTTAGTGTTAGAGGCTGTTAGAGTTAAATTTAGATTTGTATTTGCTTCCAGCTCTAACTGAGCTACAGAAATAGCCGCCGATCTTTTTGTCCGAGAAATATCATGATTTCTAGTAGGAGTACAAGCTCTAGCTGTAGTTGTTGAAGCTGTTGTTAACCCTTCTTTTCCTGATGTGATATAGTGAAATTTAATTGAGATAAAATTATATCGGGTTTAATCTTACTAAGAGAAAGTTGACTTAAACTGGATCTAAGGGGTTTAGTATAGGTATTTAATGGCCTTTTCGGACTGTCATTGCAGTTACGTTTCTGTGGACTGTTTTCATCAAGCTGCTGTGTTTTTTTCACTAAAATGTAGAAATTATTTAAATTACGAAAACTGAGCCCATAATCAGTGCAATTAATTTAGTTTCCAATAATGTTTGTAGCACTTACTAGGAGACTTTAACAATTGCTTTCAGTATTTGTTTTATCACTTAGTGCTGCTATTGTTGGGTTTTCTGTACTAGAAATTGATGTAAATATGGTAGGAACAGCATCAGATGCTAAACGAATTTTTTTCCGGGGAAAACGCTCTTCTTTTCCATTAATAATATGCACAAAGTTTTTAAAAATATATTTAGCCTCAAATTGGTCCATTTTGTTCTATCCATCGTTGTTGGAATTCAACGTAAAGATGGTCTACTACAGATGAGCTTGATGTATAGTGGCACCGTCATGTTGGTACCAGAGTCGTCCGTAGTTGGCCAAAGGAATGTCTTCTTATGCACCCACGACTTCATTCTGTTACAAAGCTAAGTAAATCTGCCCCCATTTAGACGGTTTGGCAGAAACAAATGGGCTGATGACTCGATCTCCAACCAGACTTGCAAACACGTTTAACCGAAATTGTTGTTGGGGGTGGTGGGGAAATCTACCATCGTGGATTCACATCACTCCACATGTTATTGATTTGGTGTTAAAATGTACGTCTCTCCCAAACGAACCCTCATCGGTCATTAAGAGCAGATTTAAAAAATCCGGAGATTCGTTCACCATGCTGCTTAACCAGTTACAGAAGTCCAACTTATGAACCATATCTTAATCATTAAGAGCTTGATTAAGTGTTGCTGCGGATTCTGGGCAAACTCAACGTTTGCACTTTTAATGCTTGCTTGAGGATATGCCACGAAGTACGCTAAAACTAGCTCTTCTTCGTCGACGTTTTGACGACCAGCTTCTCGGTGTCTTGATTTGACATCTCCATGGTTCTGGAAATCTTGAACAGCTCCGAGAACGGTGTTGTGTGAGGAAACCACATACTGAAAAGTTGACATACCGTACGAGCGTTTCGATGGGCTTCATCAAAAAAATAATTCGACCTTTAAAAGCGCTATATAGCGAAATAAACAGGCATTGTTGGACTTTGCAAACTTGCAAGACTCAGAATGCGCTTCACTTTGGGCTGTTTTGGTTTAAATACAAAAAATTAACTAAACCTTTGTACAAATCAACTAAGAAAAACATGTTTTGTAAATTTAGTTAGTTGAATTAGACCAGCTTATCTTACTCTCACTTGTTTGTTGATATGTTATTGTCAAAAACAAATAATTTAACTAAGCTTTGTAAAGAATCCCTTTGGTCGGCTAAGGTGAGCTTGTTTTTTTGCTGACCTCATTGTAAAATTTGTTCGTTTGTGATCGAACAATCGTTTTTTGTAGGTTTTCAAGTAGGCTCTACAACTTTCTCATTGAAAATTGTTCCCTAGCATATATCGGTCCAAAAATAAATTTTAAAAACACGTGAAAACGTATTTGAGTTTTCTGCAATTTACAATTCAAAGCATTCCTAACTAAATACGCATACCCTGAAAATTTATAAATAATATCTCAAATAGTTTTTGAGAAAAAAGCCTGGTCAGAGAAAATCGAGGCACCCTGTACAGAAGATTGCTTATGGAGAATCATCAACTCCCGCTGCCTTCCATAGAAAATGAAAAAAATCTAATCGGCATTGAACGAATTTCAATTTTTCAAGATGATCTGGTACCGACTGGCAAAAACGATAAAGAACATCTTGAAACTTTCCAAAACAAAAAGAAGCTGTTGCTAAGTTGAGGAAAGAAAACGTACTTGATGCACAGGGTCTACATTCTTAACAGAAGCATATCAAGCCAATAACTGACGCACCAGTTCCAACGAACGTTCCAAAGCTACGTTTCTTAGTTATGTCATATACAACTCCAAGTTCGTTTTCATGATATCAGAGCTACTAGCACTACTCTACAAACTCACTGGCATAGGAAAAGAATGGAATTGTGACAACAGCAATGACAATCCTTTTCGATGACCTGAACTTCAGTTCTATAAAACTATAATCCAATGAAGCCTATTATTCTTGCATGCAAAACCTGTCTTTTGAAGTTGGAGCTGTTCTCTCTCACGTTCAAGATTATGACCAAGACACACCAATAGCAAAGCTGAACAGAATAATAGCAGAATTGAAATATAACCCACTATCCTTCCATCACAGCCATCGGAAACCTTGCGTCAATATACAATAAGTAGGGTCTTCGAGCGGGTCCCAAAACCGTACAGTGGAAGGCCACCGCACGAACGGTGAACGTACAAAGGCAGGGCGGCGCTGGTGGTGAACGTACAAAGGCAGGGCGGCGCTGGTGGTGAACGTACAAAGGCAGGGCGGTGTCGGCGGTGAATTGTAGAAGGCAGCCACCTTTCTGTGTATTAATGGTTGGCAGTCATCTCTTTACCCACCTCCGGAAAAAAAGGGTTATGATCCTGATTGACAGTCCCCGCTTTCCTTGGACGGTGAAAGTGTAAAGCTATAGAGAGTGGTGAATATGAAAAGGTACAGACTTTACCCCGATAAAATGGAAGGCAACAGTCTTTCTCGGTATTAATGATAGAAGGTCCTACAGAAAAGAAGAGTTTTAATCCTGATTGACAGTCCCCGCTTTTTCACTGCCTGTATGAAGCGCGTACGTTTCTCCGATACAATTGTACACGTTCTACCGTACGAAGACCGTGTAAACTACGAATTGAGAAATAAACAACATTTTATTATGCAACTTAGACCTAAATTTGAACCACTGATCTCCCCGGTATTATTAAAAAAGGCGAATGAGTGGTGGTGAATCTTTCAGCGGTGGTGCGAAATCCATGGGTTTTTCAGCTGTGGCGATGTAAATACAATGACGCAATAACTGAGAATATAAACTCAAGCGATCATTGGATAAGCATTCAAACACGAAAATTCAAGTCAAGAAGAATAACCCGACAAGAACTATGTAAGTATAATCCCTTTTTTTATATTTTAGTCCTCTTTCTCGGAGGGTAATGTATTTACTTTTGAATTATAGGCATAAGAAATCAATAGTCATTGATTTTGAATTTTTTGACGGGCGGACCGAAGATGAAAAGCCGGAGAAAATAGTGAAAGAAGCGTCAGCTTGTTCGGCCGAAAATACATCCCAAGTCGCATCGTGGGTTTTTCTTCCACCATGCCCCCGAACCGATCTACCTTCCCGAACTCAACGACAGAATACCTGGGTAGAAAAGAACATACACGGCCTCGCTTGGGACTATGGTTTCACCCCGTACAACAAATTGGAAGAATGTATGCGAATGGCTACTCACGGCTATGACCGCGTATTTTGTAAAGGAGAAGAAAAGTGCATATTTTTATTAGAACTAATACACCGCGAAGTGATAGACCTAAATGGTGTAAGTTGCCCGAAGGTTACTGAATTGGATGAATACAGACCCAGGTTCACGTGCCTTATTAGACACAATACTAATTTTGAAAGTAAGAAATACTCTTGCGCTTTAGAGAAAAGTACGATATATGCCGAGTGGCTATATAAAAATATCTTTATTGTAAATTGGAGATTATGTGAATAAAAAGCAATTTTATTTAGCTCAAGAGTTTTATTTTTATCTTAAAAATATTTTAAAAAATAATAAAACAGTACATTTTAAAGAATTAAAAAAATATTTTAAAGAATTAAAAACATTTTAAAGAATTAAAAAACATTTTAAAGAATTAAAAAACATTTTAAAGAATTAAAAAATATTTTAAAGAATTTAAAAAAACATTTTCAAAATCTAATTGCATTTGGAAAGTTTTCCAAGGTGGCCCTTGTAATAAACGCACCTGGATGTTGCAATACGGATGCAACTAGAGCGTACAGCATGTTCCTCCCCGAAGGTTACTGAATTAGATGTAGACGGACCCATGTTTGCGTGTCTTACCCCTCAAAAAACGAACTTTTTAAGTAGGAAATATTCATGCGCTCTTGAAAAGAGTACATTATTTTCCGAGTTGATATATAAAAATATGGATTATGTAAATTCACGGTTGATAAAGCAATAAAAATAAGGGATTCAGGAAAACTCTTTTTTTATTATTCAAATTCGCAAAGAATTGGGAAAATTGTTCAAAATTTCAGATATTATAAATCTATGTAAATGATTTAACAACGCGAAATCAAAATTATTTCGAAATTCCGCAGTTTCCACGTTCTGTAGATGGCGCACATCTCGCCTTATCATGAAATATGAGGCGAATGAGGTTTGTATGCTAAATAAAATAAAAAAACTTTAGTTAAAAATATCTTGATATTAATATTACAAATTATTCGTACGCATAGCCATCTGCATTTAATTCAAGATATTTTCCAGTTGGTGCATATACACCCACATCATTCCTTGCCGGACTAAAATATAACGAATTAACGATTAGGTATGGGGAATTTATGTTTACGCATTAATATACATACACAAGGAACATATTTATTGCCACAACATCTTCAAGAGTGCCCATCATAAACGAAAAGTTATCACCCCCATGTAATATACTCGGGGTGATGAGATCACGTATCAATGTAATTAATCTAATGGAGAATAGTTTAAAATAACTTAAGAATAAGTCGGTTAAGAAGTTTGATTAATTTGTGCTTACGTAAACCCATTCACATTTAAAATATTAGCTTGAAAAGTCTCAAGCAACCCGCTAATGTGGTGTTCAGGTGCTACCTCATAAATCCCCGCATTCTCCCTAAATATATATATATATATATATAAATTTACAATATTTCATTTACAACATAATAATTATAGTGCAATCTATATTCCATAGTAATAATAATAATAATAATAATAAAATACTTACAAGTCTTCTGCATGGATTATCGGAAAGGTGTCGCTTTCCGACACCTCACTTTCACTATCGCTAAAAAATTTCTTCTTCACTATTTTCACTTTCTAATTCTTCTAAAAACTCCATCGTTAAGGGCACTCGTCCAACCACCATGATTATGAATGACTAGTAGATATATTCCTCGAGAAAAATACTTTATGATCATCGTGGGGTCTATTTATAGGTACCAAGTATATATGTCGGGTTTTGCCCATAGTTGTAAAAATAACGTTCACAAAGGTTAAGTAGTAAGAAATACCCTAATGACACTATGTATTTTTCGTGTTTTACGATCCATAGATACTAAATATAGGGATAAACTTAAATACCCTAGAGTAAAACTATTGTTGCGGAAAAACCATCAGGTATTCGCTAGTTTTCGATGGACAATGAAAGGTTTTCTTAATATATTTGCGGTAATCCGTAGTAGAAACCAGTCTCCTCGCACTTCCCCAACCTTTTCTCCTTTACGTCAATCATTGACGTGCGTGAAAATTGGAGAAAATTACAAAATGTCCTGAAGAAACCCAGTAACCCAACTAGGCCTCTTAACTTTGGATACGTTACTTTCAACGTATAGTTAAAGAGAGAGTGAGAGAGAGAGAGACATGCATCGCAAAATTGCACAATATTGTGTTTGGACGACAAAGTTTATTTTAATATAATTTATTCATAAAATTTTTTGAAGTACAAACAAGAATAGTAACCTAAGCCTACACACAAGAAACATCATTACCCTACTTTAAATCCAATCAAATCTATTTCCGATATGTAACTAGGTGGAAACATATTGCAAAAAATCTCTTTTTCTACTTTTAATTGGTAAAATACAATTCCAATATGTAAATATAGGTATAAAAATACGACAAAAACAACTTGCCTATATTTTAAATATGGTAAAATACAATTCTTATACACAAATATAGTCAGAAAGATACTATAAAAACACAAAAATGAAAATAAAATAAAATAAAATTAGTGTGGATAAGATTTGTAAATATCATTTTGAAACTAATAATTTTCACGCTTTATTTAAGTCAAGTAATTACATTAATAAAATGAAAGACGTTAAACAAAATAATAATTTGTAAATATTGTAAATATTTTAAGACAATAAAGAAATTAAGAAATGTTTTAATTAAAACCTCTTTTATTTTCTACAATAGTTACTTTTTATTACTATAAATATTCCAATATTAAATGGGAACCGCTGCCCTAGAAAAAGTGCATTCGGAAAAATTTTAAATATTGTAAATTTGTACAGACATTATCTCCAATTGGCTATAGACAGAATATTTCACCCGGTGGGGAATTGTACACTAACTCACATACAAACTAAGACGTTAAACAAAATAATATTTTAAGCCAATAAAGAGATTAAGAAATGTTTTAAATAAGATCTCTTTTTCTTCAATAGTCACCTTTTATTTCTATAAATTTTTCAACATTGATATATTATTATTATTATTATGTTAATATTAAATCGCACAATTATCCGGAGTTAAGCCACTCAATGGTAAACAACATTACAAAAAGTTCTAATGGTACTGATTCACGATGTCAATTATTCTAGATTTCGTTTCGAACTGAGAGACTGTTTAAACTAGTTCGCGTGTTTCACTTTTTCTTTCTAGTTTTCTGCTCTCTTCCAACTATCTTGCAATATTTTCAATCCAATTATATCTGTTTTTATATCTTTAACTTCATTTCTCAGTACCATTTCTCTTTGACAAGCCTCATCTAGCTTAAATCTCCACTCTTCAATATGCTTTTCCATTTCTTCCAAATACTTTCTTATTTCTTGCCCATCTAGAAACGTCACATTATACTCTTCCACTATTTTACTCGCTTCTTCAAATGTATTGAAATCTATATGGTTATAACTAAACAAAACATAATATAAAAAGTTCAGAAATTCTAAATTTAGGTCGTCTGAAATACCCTTCTCTCTACTACGTCACACATGTTTTGTTTAAATTAATGATATTAATTATGAACTCCATTTAATATCATTAAGTGTCTTTAGCCAACATCACAAGCATTTTGTTAAAATAAATATCTCAATTTTTAGTATGAGAAACTTATATTTCTCAAGTATTGTAATTGTTCATGGGATTCCGTATGAGGACCTGGTAAATTTATATATACGTAACGCTACTCATTTCAAATGGGTATACGAATACGTTAAATTACATTCCGATATACAAATATATATATACTTGACGCTCAATACGTTTAAATAGACTTCCAAAATACAAATAAAGATAGTAAAATACTAAACGAACGAACATTTTCCAAATTAAAAATCATAAAATCTAGATTGCGTTCATCTTTAAAGCAAAATTTCCTCGAAACATTAATTTTATTGTCAGTCGAGCGAAAAGCTGCTAATGATATTAATGTGGAAAATGTAATTGAAATTTGTGCTAATCCTTCAAATTAATGCAGAAGGTTATTGTCTCAATAAAATATTATGGACAATACATTATGTTTAGTTATTACAATTATTTTTTACATTATTATAGCTAATCATGAAGCTTAACGGTAAAGAAATGTATAAATCTTTGCCCAGGGAGCGAGACGTTTGGCACCTTTTCCTTAACTAGCCCACTGCGCCTTTACCTTCCCAGTCCGGCCCTGAAGAGGTACGTGCTTTAGTGTTAGAGGCTGTTAGAGTTAAATTTAGATTTGTATTTGCTTCCAGCTCTAACTGAGCTACAGAAATAGCCGCCGATCTTTTTGTCCGAGAAATATCATGATTTCTAGTAGGAGTACAAGCTCTAGCTGTAGTTGTTGAAGCTGTTGTTAACCCTTCTTTTCCTGATGTGATATAGTGAAATTTAATTGAGATAAAATTATATCGGGTTTAATCTTACTAAGAGAAAGTTGACTTAAACTGGATCTAAGGGGTTTAGTATAGGTATTTAATGGCCTTTTCGGACTGTCATTGCAGTTACGTTTCTGTGGACTGTTTTCATCAAGCTGCTGTGTTTTTTTCACTAAAATGTAGAAATTATTTAAATTACGAAAACTGAGCCCATAATCAGTGCAATTAATTTAGTTTCCAATAATGTTTGTAGCACTTACTAGGAGACTTTAACAATTGCTTTCAGTATTTGTTTTATCACTTAGTGCTGCTATTGTTGGGTTTTCTGTACTAGAAATTGATGTAAATATGGTAGGAACAGCATCAGATGCTAAACGAATTTTTTTCCGGGGAAAACGCTCTTCTTTTCCATTAATAATATGCACAAAGTTTTTAAAAATATATTTAGCCTCAAATTGGTCCATTTTGTTCTATCCATCGTTGTTGGAATTCAACGTAAAGATGGTCTACTACAGATGAGCTTGATGTATAGTGGCACCGTCATGTTGGTACCAGAGTCGTCCGTAGTTGGCCAAAGGAATGTCTTCTTATGCACCCACGACTTCATTCTGTTACAAAGCTAAGTAAATCTGCCCCCATTTAGACGGTTTGGCAGAAACAAATGGGCTGATGACTCGATCTCCAACCAGACTTGCAAACACGTTTAACCGAAATTGTTGTTGGGGGTGGTGGGGAAATCTACCATCGTGGATTCACATCACTCCACATGTTATTGATTTGGTGTTAAAATGTACGTCTCTCCCAAACGAACCCTCATCGGTCATTAAGAGCAGATTTAAAAAATCCGGAGATTCGTTCACCATGCTGCTTAACCAGTTACAGAAGTCCAACTTATGAACCATATCTTAATCATTAAGAGCTTGATTAAGTGTTGCTGCGGATTCTGGGCAAACTCAACGTTTGCACTTTTAATGCTTGCTTGAGGATATGCCACGAAGTACGCTAAAACTAGCTCTTCTTCGTCGACGTTTTGACGACCAGCTTCTCGGTGTCTTGATTTGACATCTCCATGGTTCTGGAAATCTTGAACAGCTCCGAGAACGGTGTTGTGTGAGGAAACCACATACTGAAAAGTTGACATACCGTACGAGCGTTTCGATGGGCTTCATCAAAAAAATAATTCGACCTTTAAAAGCGCTATATAGCGAAATAAACAGGCATTGTTGGACTTTGCAAACTTGCAAGACTCAGAATGCGCTTCACTTTGGGCTGTTTTGGTTTAAATACAAAAAATTAACTAAACCTTTGTACAAATCAACTAAGAAAAACATGTTTTGTAAATTTAGTTAGTTGAATTAGACCAGCTTATCTTACTCTCACTTGTTTGTTGATATGTTATTGTCAAAAACAAATAATTTAACTAAGCTTTGTAAAGAATCCCTTTGGTCGGCTAAGGTGAGCTTGTTTTTTTGCTGACCTCATTGTAAAATTTGTTCGTTTGTGATCGAACAATCGTTTTTTGTAGGTTTTCAAGTAGGCTCTACAACTTTCTCATTGAAAATTGTTCCCTAGCATATATCGGTCCAAAAATAAATTTTAAAAACACGTGAAAACGTATTTGAGTTTTCTGCAATTTACAATTCAAAGCATTCCTAACTAAATACGCATACCCTGAAAATTTATAAATAATATCTCAAATAGTTTTTGAGAAAAAAGCCTGGTCAGAGAAAATCGAGGCACCCTGTACAGAAGATTGCTTATGGAGAATCATCAACTGCCGCTGCCTTCCACAGAAAATGAAAAAAATCTAATCGGCATTGAACGAATTTCAATTTTTCAAGATGATCTGGTACCGACTGGCAAAAACGATAAAGAACATCTTGAAACTTTCCAAAACAAAAAGAAGCTGTTGCTAAGTTGAGGAAAGAAAACGTACTTGATGCACAGGGTCTACATTCTTAACAGAAGCATATCAAGCCAATAACTGACGCACCAGTTCCAACGAACGTTCCAAAGCTACGTTTCTTAGTTATGTCATATACAACTCCAAGTTCGTTTTCATGATATCAGAGCTACTAGCACTACTCTACAAACTCACTGGCATAGGAAAAGAATGGAATTGTGACAACAGCAATGACAATCCTTTTCGATGACCTGAACTTCAGTTCTATAAAACTATAATCCAATGAAGCCTATTATTCTTGCATGCAAAACCTGTCTTTTGAAGTTGGAGCTGTTCTCTCTCACGTTCAAGATTATGACCAAGACACACCAATAGCAAAGCTGAACAGAATAATAGCAGAATTGAAATATAACCCACTATCCTTCCATCACAGCCATCGGAAACCTTGCGTCAATATACAATAAGTAGGGTCTTCGAGCGGGTCCCAAAACCGTACAGTGGAAGGCCACCGCACGAGCGGTGAACGTACAAAGGCAGGGCGGCGCTGGTGGTGAACGTACAAAGGCAGGGCGGCGCTGGTGGTGAACGTACAAAGGCAGGGCGGTGTCGGCGGTGAATTGTAGAAGGCAGCCACCTTTCTGTGTATTAATGGTTGGCAGTCATCTCTTTACCCACCTCCGGAAAAGAAGGGTTATGATCCTGATTGACAGTCCCCGCTTTCCTTGGACGGTGAAAGTGTAAAGCTATAGAGAGTGGTGAATATGAAAAGGTACAGACTTTACCCCGATAAAATGGAAGGCAACAGTCTTTCTCGGTATTAATGATAGAAGGTCCTACAGAAAAGAAGAGTTTTAATCCTGATTGACAGTCCCCGCTTTTTCACTGCCTGTATGAAGCGCGTACGTTTCTCCGATACAATTGTACACGTTCTACCGTACGAAGACCGTGGAAACTACGAATTGAGAAATAAACAACATTTTATTATGCAACTTAGACCTAAATTTGAACCACTGATCTCCCCGGTATTATTAAAAAAGGCGAATGAGTGGTGGTGAATCTTTCAGCGGTGGTGCGAAATCCATGGGTTTTTCAGCTGTGGCGATGTAAATACAATGACGCAATAACTGAGAATATAAACTCAAGCGATCATTGGATAAGCATTCAAACACGAAAATTCAAGTCAAGAAGAATAACCCGACAAGAACTATGTAAGTATAATCCCTTTTTTTATATTTTAGTCCTCTTTCTCGGAGGGTAATGTATTTACTTTTGAATTATAGGCATAAGAAATCAATAGTCATTGATTTTGAATTTTTTGACGGGCGGACCGAAGATGAAAAGCCGGAGAAAATAGTGAAAGAAGCGTCAGCTTGTTCGGCCGAAAATACATCCCAAGTCGCATCGTGGGTTTTTCTTCCACCATGCCCCCGAACCGATCTACCTTCCCGAACTCAACGACAGAATACCTGGGTAGAAAAGAACATACACGGCCTCGCTTGGGACTATGGTTTCACCCCGTACAACAAATTGGAAGAATGTATGCGAATGGCTACTCACGGCTATGACCGCGTATTTTGTAAAGGAGAAGAAAAGTGCATATTTTTATTAGAACTAATACACCGCGAAGTGATAGACCTAAATGGTGTAAGTTGCCCGAAGGTTACTGAATTGGATGAATACAGACCCAGGTTCACGTGCCTTATTAGACACAATACTAATTTTGAAAGTAAGAAATACTCTTGCGCTTTAGGGAAAAGTACGATATATGCCGAGTGGCTATATAAAAATATCTTTATTGTAAATTGGAGATTATGTGAATAAAAAGCAATTTTATTTAGCTCAAGAGTTTTATTTTTATCTTAAAAATATTTTAAAAAATAATAAAACAGTACATTTTAAAGAATTAAAAAAATATTTTAAAGAATTAAAAACATTTTAAAGAATTAAAAAACATTTTAAAGAATTAAAAAACATTTTAAAGAATTAAAAAACATTTTAAAGAATTAAAAAACATTTTAAAGAATTAAAAAATATTTTAAAGAATTTAAAAAAACATTTTCAAAATCTAATTGCATTTGGAAAGTTTTCCAAGGTGGCCCTTGTAATAAACGCACCTGGATGTTGCAATACGGATGCAACTAGAGCGTACAGCATGTTCCTCCCCGAAGGTTACTGAATTAGATGTAGACGGACCCATGTTTGCGTGTCTTACCCCTCAAAAAACGAACTTTTTAAGTAGGAAATATTCATGCGCTCTTGAAAAGAGTACATTATTTTCCGAGTTGATATATAAAAATATGGATTATGTAAATTCACGGTTGATAAAGCAATAAAAATAAGGGGTTCAGGAAAACTCTTTTTTTATTATTCAAATTCGCAAAGAATTGGGAAAATTGTTCAAAATTTCAGATATTATAAATCTATGTAAATGATTTAACAACGCGAAATCAAAATTATTTCGAAATTCCGCAGTTTCCACGTTCTGTAGATGGCGCACATCTCGCCTTATCATGAAATATGAGGCGAATGAGGTTTGTATGCTAAATAAAATAAAAAAACTTTAGTTAAAAATATCTTGATATTAATATTACAAATTATTCGTACGCATAGCCATCTGCATTTAATTCAAGATATTTTCCAGTTGGTGCATATACACCCACATCATTCCTTGCCGGACTAAAATATAACGAATTAACGATTAGGTATGGGGAATTTATGTTTACGCATTAATATACATACACAAGGAACATATTTATTGCCACAACATCTTCAAGAGTGCCCATCATAAACGAAAAGTTATCACCCCCATGTAATATACTCGGGGTGATGAGATCACGTATCAATGTAATTAATCTAATGGAGAATAGTTTAAAATAACTTAAGAATAAGTCGGTTAAGAAGTTTGATTAATTTGTGCTTACGTAAACCCATTCACATTTAAAATATTAGCTTGAAAAGTCTCAAGCAACCCGCTAATGTGGTGTTCAGGTGCTACCTCATAAATCCCCGCATTCTCCCTAAATATATATATATATATATATAAATTTACAATATTTCATTTACAACATAATAATTATAGTGCAATCTATATTCCATAGTAATAATAATAATAATAATAATAAAATACTTACAAGTCTTCTGCATGGATTATCGGAAAGGTGTCGCTTTCCGACACCTCACTTTCACTATCGCTAAAAAATTTCTTCTTCACTATTTTCACTTTCTAATTCTTCTAAAAACTCCATCGTTAAGGGCACTCGTCCAACCACCATGATTATGAATGACTAGTAGATATATTCCTCGAGAAAAATACTTTATGATCATCGTGGGGTCTATTTATAGGTACCAAGTATATATGTCGGGTTTTGCCCATAGTTGTAAAAATAACGTTCACAAAGGTTAAGTAGTAAGAAATACCCTAATGACACTATGTATTTTTCGTGTTTTACGATCCATAGATACTAAATATAGGGATAAACTTAAATACCCTAGAGTAAAACTACTGTTGCGGAAAAACCATCAGGTATTCGCTAGTTTTCGATGGACAATGAAAGGTTTTCTTAATATATTTGCGGTAATCCGTAGTAGAAACCAGTCTCCTCGCACTTCCCCAACCTTTTCTCCTTTACGTCAATCATTGACGTGCGTGAAAATTGGAGAAAATTACAAAATGTCCTGAAGAAACCCAGTAACCCAACTAGGCCTCTTAACTTTGGATACGTTACTTTCAACGTATAGTTAAAGAGAGAGTGAGAGAGAGAGAGACATGCATCGCAAAATTGCACAATATTGTGTTTGGACGACAAAGTTTATTTTAATATAATTTATTCATAAAATTTTTTGAAGTACAAACAAGAATAGTAACCTAAGCCTACACACAAGAAACATCATTACCCTACTTTAAATCCAATCAAATCTATTTCCGATATGTAACTAGGTGGAAACATATTGCAAAAAATCTCTTTTTCTACTTTTAATTGGTAAAATACAATTCCAATATGTAAATATAGGTATAAAAATACGACAAAAACAACTTGCCTATATTTTAAATATGGTAAAATACAATTCTTATACACAAATATAGTCAGAAAGATACTATAAAAACACAAAAATGAAAATAAAATAAAATAAAATTAGTGTGGATAAGATTTGTAAATATCATTTTGAAACTAATAATTTTCACGCTTTATTTAAGTCAAGTAATTACATTAATAAAATGAAAGACGTTAAACAAAATAATAATTTGTAAATATTGTAAATATTTTAAGACAATAAAGAAATTAAGAAATGTTTTAATTAAAACCTCTTTTATTTTCTACAATAGTTACTTTTTATTACTATAAATATTCCAATATTAAATGGGAACCGCTGCCCTAGAAAAAGTGCATTCGGAAAAATTTTAAATATTGTAAATTTGTACAGACATTATCTCCAATTGGCTATAGACAGAATATTTCACCCGGTGGGGAATTGTACACTAACTCACATACAAACTAAGACGTTAAACAAAATAATATTTTAAGCCAATAAAGAGATTAAGAAATGTTTTAAATAAGATCTCTTTTTCTTCAATAGTCACCTTTTATTTCTATAAATTTTTCAACATTGATATATTATTATTATTATTATGTTAATATTAAATCGCACAATTATCCGGAGTTAAGCCACTCAATGGTAAACAACATTACAAAAAGTTCTAATGGTACTGATTCACGATGTCAATTATTCTAGATTTCGTTTCGAACTGAGAGACTGTTTAAACTAGTTCGCGTGTTTCACTTTTTCTTTCTAGTTTTCTGCTCTCTTCCAACTATCTTGCAATATTTTCAATCCAATTATATCTGTTTTTATATCTTTAACTTCATTTCTCAGTACCATTTCTCTTTGACAAGCCTCATCTAGCTTAAATCTCCACTCTTCAATATGCTTTTCCATTTCTTCCAAATACTTTCTTATTTCTTGCCCATCTAGAAACGTCACATTATACTCTTCCACTATTTTACTCGCTTCTTCAAATGTATTGAAATCTATATGGTTATAACTAACAAAACATAATTAATATAAAAAGTTCAGAAATTCTAAATTTAGGTCGTCTGAAATACCCTTCTCTCTACTACGTCACACATGTTTTGTTTAAATTAATGATATTAATTATGAACTCCATTTAATATCATTAAGTGTCTTTAGCCAACATCACAAGCATTTTGTTAAAATAAATATCTCAATTTTTAGTATGAGAAACTTATATTTCTCAAGTATTGTAATTGTTCATGGGATTCCGTATGAGGACCTGGTAAATTTATATATACGTAACGCTACTCATTTCAAATGGGTATACGAATACGTTAAATTACATTCCGATATACAAATATATATATACTTGACGCTCAATACGTTTAAATAGACTTCCAAAATACAAATAAAGATAGTAAAATACTAAAAAAAAACCCTCTTACTCTTCGTTAAAATAGATTTCAATACGCAAATATAGGTGGAAAAATACTACAAAAACCCCTTAACTTGGCGTTCAATATGTTAAAATACTTTTCTTATTCGTAAATATAGGTGGATTTCCGGAGGTGGGTAAAGAGATGACTGTCAACCATTAATGCACAGAAAGGTGGCTGCCTTCTACAATTCACCACCAGCGCCGCCCTGCCTTTGTACGTTCACCGCTCAACTGTGTAGCTTTGGCTGTTCACCGCCGACGCCGCCTTGCGGTGCTGCTTCACCGCCGACACCGCCCTGCCTTTGTACGTTCACCACCAGTGCCGAACTGCCTTTGTACGTTCACCGCTCCTGCGGTGGCCTTCCACTGTACTGTTTTGGGACCCGCTCGAAGACCCTACTACAATATCCTTCAAAGATATTAAGAAAGCAAAAGAAATATCTTTTCTCGTAACGGACTACCAGCATGCCTCCTAACCAACAAGGTCCCCAATTTTACCAACAATAGATATCTTTTTTTACGAACCAGAATCGGATCAAGCATTTGACCAAAGCGTTATCTCAGACTCGTCATCGAACGGCAGAAAAAGCTGTATCAACTATCAAGAACGGAATTGCGAAAATCGAAGAATATACCAAGAAATCACGCTTGGCTCAAATCTTATTATCACATAGACTTTCGTTGAACGAAGAGGGATATACGCTTGTCTCGCTCTTCCTGAAAAGAGAACTTAACAGTCGTTTGGACCTCCATCCATGGAACTAATAACTCAGTAATAATCCTTTGCAAACGCTGTGGCTCTCGGATGTTTAGAATTTTAAGTCCCCCCCATTTCCCCCCCAATTTTGATACAAACGGAAATAGGAAGTTGCGCCATCTATCGCCTGTGAGCGACACAAAACGGTTTGACAGTTCCATGCTGTAATGCCACTACCTATTTATGTTCAATTGTTTGAAAGTTGAAATTTCATGATTCTAATTATTTTAAGTTCGGTTTAGTGGAATTTTGGTAGTTGTTCGTTATTATTGTGACCTGTAAATGATTAAACTTGGTAAGTTATTAGTATATCTTTATAATAAAAGTGCTCTTTTGCTAAAACTTATTTTATTTACCTGTTGTTATAGTCATTCACAATACCATGTTCACAAAGTGGTCTCATTCCGCCTGGACTACGAATTTTTAATCATTAATTACTTCTTAGAGTAATGTTTATAAATCTGAAAAAATGAGAACTTAAAGGTGTGCTTCGCCCATGTACGCACATAAAGATTACATGAATGGAGTATTTTAATTCCATTTCCTAAACCTAAACATCGTCTTGAACAATGTAAGAAATGGTTAAAATTTGCTGGTAGGAAAGATTTTCAGATTGAGAGCGTCAACGGAAGTACTTATTTATGAGAGAGGGGGGTGGCCATCCGGTGATTGAGAATTTCATTCTCAATCACCGGAAGGACACAAAGCTGTAGCTTGGCTCCCGCCGTTCACCCGCGCCTCTCCCCCTTGATCACCAGAATTTCTAATCACCAGATTCTCTCTCCCCCACCCCCATTCACTGGATACTTTATCTCTCTCGTTCACCAGCTCCTTTTCCCCGTTCCTCCCTTAATCACCAGAATTTCTAATCACCAGATTCTCCCGTTCACCGGTTGCTTTCCCCCAAACCCCATTCACTGGATACTTTATCTCTCGTTCACCAGCTCCTTTCCCCCCATTGCTTTCATCCCTTCTAATCACCAGTTGCTTTCCCCCATCCCCATTCTCCAGAATTTGTTTTCCTCGTGCAGATATCTGGAGATTAGATTTTTAAACCCGTTTGCTTATCGCTTCAGAACTCCTTAATTTCTATTCTCTAGGCAATAAAAACAAGAAATATACATTTCCAATTTTATTTTACTTTTAATTACATGATTGCGTAAAACAGGTTCTAATATTAGACCAACAATATAAATAACGCGTTTAAATCGCATTTTATCAATATAAAAAAATTAACTCGATCTTCGTAAGGAATATGTACAATTTCATTTAATGGGCTGAAACGAACTACCTTCTGCAAGTGCGGTTTGTATAAATAATTGTATTAAAAGTTCTACCTCACCACGTCTGACCGGAATAGATATGAAATCGTCATCCTCCAGTGCCGATGCCCTTGGTGGTGCAGGGATCTCCCATTCTTGCGAAAGGTACTTTTTTTCCGATGGTGAATTATCCCTCGACGGACAGTGTGGAAAGAATCTAGCATGTTCCCATTCTGGTACGTCTCCTGATTCCCATCCTTCTAATACGCCATGGCACTTGTAACATCGTACTTCATCGCCCCGCTGAATATAGTAGAATCCAGCCTTCGCTAGTTGTTCCTTAGTAACGTGGGGGTTTCTCCAGTGACGAAAAGTTTCAAGTCGATACGCTTCGATGTCCATACTGTAAACTGATAGTTTCTATAAGCTATTGTCAACATTCTTAAGCCTAATTGGTTAAGCCTAAATTTCAATAAATGTTTTTTCTATTTATTTTGGTTAGACTCTAAGACTATTTGACTAGAATCTAAGTCTATTTACTTCAATTTAAACAAGGCCTAATTTCCTACTACAGTAAAATAATAAAGTCACTTACGGAAATCCTTAAGCCTTTGCCTGTAAATAGAGTCGAGAAGGCGGGGTACGGAGCGCGAAAATCTACGTGTCTCTTCTCGATGAGGTCCAGGAACTAAAAGAACGCTGAGTCGTATATCTAGAGATCAAATAACACTCGAAACTTCAAGTAAATCCTGATTTCTCATTGGCTGAAACCAATTGACGTCACGGGAGATTGTAAAATGTAACCAAAAATAGAGGTTACTGCTCATCGGTTAGCGATAAAAAATTCGTCACGTGTTAAATTAGGCAAATTAGAATAGCTGAAAATACATTGCGCTTACTTCGCACTAATTTACTTCTGATACAACTTTGATAAAAATTAATCCTGTTTCGGGGGGAACCCCAGGAGGAAATCTTAGAGACTATGAACTCGGTAGAATACACTATTTTAGCAATTGCAATTGCATATAATCCTTGTTATTGTAATGTTTGATATATACTGAAATGATTATTGTTGGATAGGAAAATAAAAGAATCGTGATAAATGTTAATTTTTTATTATAAAATAATTGGGACGATGAGTAGTATCCTACTGGAATGTATTTCGCCCTCATCGTCCCAATATAATTGATGTTCCCAGACTTGAAGAAGCTTCCTGGGCTCTCCAACCTCAAAGCTAACAGAACAATACATAAAATTTTAACTTTAGTACAGTATAAATAATTCGTGAAATTTAATTTATTACCTTATTCTAATCTCATATTTAATAGAATCATCGCTCGCACTTTGCATTAATATCCCCTTCAATTCTTCTATTCTACATGAAGAAAATTAAAATCTAAAATTTTTGTTCTAAAAGTTATTTAAATCTTAAAATAATATTTACCTCATTTTTGATTTCGATTTCGTTTTGCTCCAAGCAAAGAAAAAGGTTGGAATAATTTGTTCTAATTTGTTTACTCCCTTTTTATACCATTTTCCATCCCCACCAATTCCTAGCCCCTATATCCTATCTCCTTCTTTTCCGTGATGAAATCTAAGTTAGTGAGTGATTGAGTGTGGAATCTATTCAGTGTGTAAATAAGTGGGTAAAGTCGGTAAATTTTTCCATTGGTTAAATAGTGTTCGTAGATAATTAATTTCGTGAGACTGGGAATTTCCACCATCTTCCTCTTAGCGTACGTCACGAGAAGATGGTTTAGGTTCGTGCAAAGTCTAACAAATTTACAGATAAGAGTCCGCATTGTAGTACGTTCTTGCATCGGACTGGTTGACTTAACGAAATTCTGGAAAAAAAGGGTAAGCGATTTTCAATAAAGAGTCTTTTTTTGTTACGTTTTTAAAGTATTTATTAAGAGTGAAAAAAGTTACATAGGAAAAATTGTTTACAATTGTTTTTTTCGCGTACATGAGTTTATATTATTAAATAAAATGGCAGAGTCAAATTTCAATCTTTTTTATCATAACAAGACCCAAAGCTAACTGTTAAATCATCTAAGGCAATGTTTTTTTCACCAATCTTATTTTGCGTGTACTAAAGATATTTTGTTAATGACGGGTAGAAAACATATTTCAATGGTTCAAGACGGTAACAGATTTCAATGACTTTTAGAAAGTACTTTAAATAGAACGTACAGGAATAATGCAATAATATATTTCTACCAATGTTTTGTTTTCATGCTAGATTGCGTAAACCACCACCGTTGTCCTAACTAGTATACCAATACTTTCTGATTCTATTTTAATTTTTTTGTTTTTGGATGGTTTATTTTATTCGAAAGTAAATGGTTTGGCGCTCATAGAAGCGCGCGCATGTTTTCGAGAGAGGTCGGGTCTTATCTCTAAAAGATACCAGATAGCGTGGGAATATATTGTTTTATCCTCTGGAACCGGATTTTTTCCAGTCAGTCACCATACCTCTCTCTCTAGCTAATGGATTCGCCAAATTCGATGTGATGATTTTTCTAGCATGATTTGCGAAAGATAAAAATATCTTGCTGTCGTTTTTTTCCCAATTTTTGGAAAACTTTTGGTAGTACGTTTTTGTACTCTGTCCTTTAGTTCTATGCAAAATATACATTACGCAATATTCGCCGCAAACGTTACTAGTTAGTCCTTGCAATCGTCTTTTGCTAAATGTCCACGTCTTACACATTGAATTTAAATATTTTCTGATTGTGGGTAAAAATGGGGGAAGCCCCATTGAATCAAAATAGAATCCCCGTTTTCGGCCATTTACGTAGATGCAAATCCAATGAGAACCTGTTTCTCCCCTTTTATCAAAATTAATGATAAGCGATTGCGGATATTTCACCATGGGTTTTAAATTATCTGAAGAAAAAACGCCTAAAAAGTTCGGTGTTTTATACAGTGCCTGAGATAAGTCCACGTTTGTCGTAGTCATTTTAATAGTCTCGAATAATGTTCCTATTTTTATCTATCTGTAAACAAGATTGAAATTCAGCGTACACGATAACGACCGTATAATCTTTTAAAGGGGTACCAAATCCTAAATCTAAACGTAGTTGCCCTCTCTTTACGGGGTTCCAAAACGTGACGTCACTGGCCGAATTGTCTGGGGTTAAATCAAAAGCATATAGGGCAAAGCCTAGAGGAAAGTGAGCCAACGCGATGTGATTTCCCTCGTCTTGGTAGAGTATCCCAGATCCCGAGAATAGCGAATGATAGGCTAGCGTAAATTGTTTACTATTAAAATTAGGGGTCAACGCTTTCGAAGGGATTTGTTCGTTATCAACGTATAGAGCCAAATAATTTAGGTCGAAATTTTCAAAATTATAAGGATTAGACTTAACAGAGCCCTTATACGCTTTGTTGGTGGCTAAACCAATAATGACTCTGTTGGGCATCGGACCTAAGAATATATTGTCAAAACTATCGTTCTGAATAGAACTAGCCAATGTTTTAACTTTAATTTCGGTACGAGTAAAGGGATATTTGGCATTGCTACGTAAGAATCCTTGCTGATGGGCTAATAAAATTTTAGGCATAATTTTAACTTTACGTACAATTAGAGCAGCGTCTATAAATTCGACTTTATACGCGTCGACAGTGTCGCTAAAAAGGGTAAAATTATCGCTATTTCTAGTGAGTGAAACCTTAAGTTGTACGCCATTAATTAAATATTTGTTGAAATTAAAAATGTCACAAAAAATGTTCCCGTAAAGTTCAATTTCTTTTGATTCAGCAGCTAGAACCTGACGTTTTATGAATCCGGCGTTTGTTATCAGATCCATACTTCCAGCCGTGTCATCGTACCATCCAGATGTCGCAAGGTGAGTGTTTTTTGCATCGTACCCAAAGTTGAGCAAGGTTTCGATATAGGCCCTATAGGGGTAATTTGAGGCCGATGGTGAAACCGTCGTATCATTGAGTTTCACTTCGCATTGTTTGAATAGCGAATGCAGAGAATTGTTCACGAGCGAAACGTTAGACCCGGCATCCAAGTTGTCACCGTTGGTTTTGACGATTTTTACTTTACAATATATCATTGTCATTGCCAAATCTGTGTAAGAGTCTCCCGTACCCGGTACCACGAATTCGATGATAGAACTGCTGTCGATAGATGAAATTGGCTTACACCATACCGTTTGACCTTTTTCAACGCTGAGTTGAGTTGGTAGTTCGTTGAAAATATTTAATTCGCTTTTAAGTACTTCCATTTTTTTAGAGAGCAAAAATATCGCGAACCGTACGCGTGAACTTGCGGCGTTTAACTGAACTCTTTTTCTTCTTCTTCAATGCTTTCTTAGTAGTTTTTCTTCTCTTGCGACGACCCGAACCTTCTTGCGCTGCCATTTCGTCCACAGCTTCTGTCATTCGTTTATTGGCTGACGTTTTTCAGTCCTGTCCTTGCAAGACGTCTCCGAGTACTTTCTTTCCTGTAGAAAGAGCCCTTTTTCCCACGTATTTGGCAGACTGTTTTAGGAATGGGAATACAAACCTAGCTAGCCCTGAAAAAAAGCTACCAATTCCGTGTCCTTTTTGTCCCGCAAACCCAGAGAAATAAGGTAAATCTACTCCGCCCCCTGCCTGATTTAAATAATATTGCATGTAGGGACAATTTCTATCAATGTACTGATAAGCCATTCTTTTTTTTTTACTGAGCTCGTCGTAAATGTACTTTACACGTGACTGAACCAAACTGAAATGGCACGAATTCACCTAAACTAGTTCTTATATTAATGTCGATACAGTCAAAATAATTTCTACTCAGTTTAAGGTAATGCGGAGAATCGAAAGTTTTTGAAACGGTTGATCCATTGGGGGCGTTTTGGTCTACAACAATTGTTCGCAAAAGGGGGGCTAATGTATCCCCAACCATTTCATTTCCTACCAAATCGGAATACACGAACATAAGATCGGGGATGAATAAGTTTAATTGCATAGGGGAATCTGATCTGAATGCTACCTTAGGTGAAATATCAGTAACATTATCTCTAAATCCTAAAATTTTCCTCAACTTTGGCGTTAACTCGAGTTGGTAATAATGTTTACTGTAGGAAGTGTATTGTACGTGTCCACTTTCTAAACTATATTCAAATTTTCCTAATGAATCATTATCGAACTCTGAATTAGCGCTTTCCTTTAAATCAAGGTTCAAACTTTTAATACTTTCATTAAGTACGGCCAAAAGTTCATGAGGATTTTTGTAGTAGCCCTGAGGTATCTCGCGGAAGTCGTACGTATATTTGTAATCTACTATGTGGGCTGGAGGTTTCGATAGTAATTCCTTAATTTCTATTCCACATCCCATTGGCTCGCTTACGTTATAAAAAGATAAAGGATAAATAATTTCTACCAGAGCAATTTCCCAATCTCCACGTAAACTAATGGGTTTGGCCAACGTTGTAGAATACGAGGCTAGAGTATTTTCTGAATAATTCTTATTCTTATCTCTAGTATTACTAGGAAGAGTTATGTAAATCCCAGACGTCATCTTGATTAACCCAACTATTAAACGATGGAGGATATCCTAGCCAACTAACGTACAATTGTTTTACTCCGTTTTTAGTTCTCTGACGTAAAATCTTGTTTAACTTGAACGAACGAGGCGCACTGACCTTTTGAAGCTCTCGAAAATAGAACGTCCCTTTTATATCGGTTTCTGCTAAGTCTTTTATTTTATAAACGGGGGATGTCTTTTAACTATAGCTACGACTTTAAATATTTCTTCGGTATAATTAGCTTCGAAACCCTTTTGAAATATCATTTTAGTTGTATTTATTCTAACCAAATCCCCTACTTGGAATTGCGGTTTCATTTTCAGTTTCTCGGCATAATATTTAGAGTAGATATTATTGTACACACGTAATACGTTATTTTCCGAAACGTCATTAGGGGCCATTTTAATTGAGCTATGATAAGAGGAATTGTACGCTTCGACCAAGTCCTGTAAGACTTCCAAATATCTATTTGTGGAGTGATGGGTAAAATATCTATACATTTTTGTTTTTAACGTTCTATTAAACCTTTCTACGATAGAGGCTTTTATTTCGTCATTTTCGGTACTAAAAAATTTAAATTTATTATTTTTGAAATATCCTTGTACTTCTTTATTCCTAAATTCCGTGCCCTTGTCCGATTGAAATTTATCTGGAATTCCGTCTTTAAAAACAATTTTTATATTTTTCAAAACCTCTTTCCCCGATTTAGTTTTAAGAGGTAACCCCCACGCTTTTCTACTAAAACAGTCTATAATTGTTAAAATGTATTTGTATCCGTCATTATCTGCCTCTAACGAGCGCATATCATTAATATCTGCCTGGTATTGTTCCCTTATATTACTAATTACTATTTTATTTCGTTGAAACTTTTTATATTTCGGCCTATGCATCGTAAAAGCGTCGATTCCTCTTAACCATTTTTCTACAGTTTCCCTACTTAATCCGAGAGACTTTACAGACTGGAATAACCTTTCAGCGCCTCCGAAAGACGCCGGATGCTTCGGGTCAAAATATATTTTTTCTAAAATAGCTTCGCCCATATTTTTGACTTTTGCGCGCGACTCCTTGTTTGTTTATAAGAGTGAAGAGAAGAGTCGGACGTGGAGTGATCTCGGTCGAGGCTACGAGTGGGGCGGGGCTTATCTGTCCTGCGCGCTCGTCCTCTTTGAGGAACCGGATACTCGCGCTTAACGGGAGAACGTCGTTGCCGGGTTCTCGGAGCTAGCGGGGATGGAAATCCTTGGATCGCCGGTGAAGAGTTAAATTGGCTCAAATTGGAAATAAACGCGAAATATCCGATAGGTTTTGGGTAGGCTTTAGGATTTAAATACGCTTTGGTAATTTCGCTAATATTGGAACCTTTAATAGGTCGACCGTTTATTACGAGCTCCCCGTTTTCATCCCACCGTATTCTTTCTGGTACAGTTTCCAACTGATCCACCATGCTTTGCGCTTTTTGTTAATATATCAAAGGCAAATCGTCTATCCAGTCCCTACTTAGCGACTCGAGTGCGGGGGCAATTTCGATTTCTTTAGGAGCCGAGGCTTGCTTACGTAGATTTCCGTGTCTCATTAAAGCTTGTTCGTATAAAATCCATTTCGAGGCGTCGTCTAAATCTTTCATATTTAATATTTGGTCCATCTTAACGTCTAATTCAGAGACTGTCAGAGCGAGGGGGTGCGGGAACGGGTCGGGCTTTAAAACGCCGCTAGGGACGAGAATCATTTTTCTGGCGTGTTTCATTTTTTACTACCGAATATAGAACCAAGAAGGGTTGAAACGACGGGTAGAAGAAACGAGAAAAATCCGCCCCCAGACTGAACTAACAATTTCTTTTTACTTTTCCAAGCTACCCGCTTACTAGCTAGTTTTCGAAGGGTATTTTTATGACGAGATAACCTGGTTTTTTGGGTATTTGATAGTTTTACGTTACCAATTAAAGTGTTATGAATACATTCACTGATAGCGTCTATGAGGGATTTGTCGGCTTTAGCTAAAATGGCTTTTCTTTGAACGGGTTTGCAACGACCGAGATATCGGAGAGCGTCTCTCTCGATACGTACTCTACGAGACATGATTCATAACTGATTGAAGTTACGAAATGTAAGTTCTATTAATTTATTTAGGGAGATAAGCGTAGCACGTTTCTCCCGGTAAAATATTAGTTAAGACTCTTTGATCTTCGGGACAAGTTTGAGTTAAATTGAATACTAGGTAACCGTGAGGTCTCGAAGTCGCGTCTTCGTAGGCGTCAACTACAAAACGCCACTTATCAGGGAACATTTGTCTAGCGAGATAAGCCACTTGCTGACGGTCTCGGGGGCTTTTCAATTAAATTATGTAATGCGAATTCAGGGAAATGGTTCTGCTATCTTTTGATTGATGGAATAAGTTCTGTGTAATAAAAATAACGCTTAGAGAACGGTGATGAGTCCCTTTCACGAATAAATCGCCAATTTGACCTTTACTCTCGCTCATCTGGTCATCGATAACTAATAATATAGGATCTTTTCCGTCATAATCAGATAAAACAGGCAATCCTTCTTTAAAAACTACCCTGTGCTTCATTTTATCGTATAGAGCTTGCCATTCTCCGTAATACCAATGTATTTCTTTGAAACCCGGAACAAACATTTCCTCTTCGTGATTAATTATAGATTCAATTAAATAGCTTTTGCCACTCTGACTCGGGCCTGCCGTTACGCAATTAAACGGATGAATAAATTGCATGGTTATCTCTCTTCGAGTACTAGCGTACAAATGAAAATGTATATTAAAATTCGGTTAAATTTATGGGACTCTTCAGCGGAGGAAAAATATAATCGAATAACCTATTTCATCCCTTACCCCGTATAGGTTTGATATTCACATTAGAGTCGCAAGACTATATTTACTTTAGAGTCGTAAGACTGAAACCTATATTCACTTTAGAGTGGAGAGACTAATTTTTAGCGAGAATTAGCGATTGGAGGGCTCTACGTCCCAGTCCTCAGGACCAATTAGATTCGCTTTATAGCCGTAGGGTACCGTAGTGAAGTCGTCCAGTAACCGTACCTTGTCTACGACGGGTCTATAGATTTTAGTACGGTCGACGGAAACGACCGTATGATCGGGTAGACGCAAAATCTGCCTCGGCTGTGGTACGGTTACTGGCTCGTTCGTTTCTCCGTCGACACCTATCAATCTTTTAAGCGTGTCCATATTAACCAAATCTTTAATGCCTTGATTTATACGGAACCCTTTGACTTTCATTTCGTAGGAGACTTTACCGGTCGTAGGGTTCAGTACTTTAAAGGCGTAATTTTTTGCGCCACCTGTTGCCAATTCTTGGATGTACGAGCCTTTTCCGTACTTTTCCAACTCATCGGTCATGTCTCCGAGATAGTTTCCAGTCTCAATCTCTATTCCATCTCGTTCTTTTAGATAAATGCAACTGTCGGTATCATAATAATACGTAAGCTGGCCTAATCTCCTTAAATAAGAGTATAACTTGATCCTAGCCATTGCGGTCGTATAGGCTGCAATTACTACGTTCGTGTTTGGGTAAACAAGATCAATATCTTTCAAAAACGCCCACTTGATCACGCAATGCGTTTGACTTAAGGAAATAACCGATTTAACTTCTATGTCGGGGTCTAAGAATAAATCGAAAAACTTTTTGGGATCGCTAATAATAGCCGATTGGTCTTTGCGAGGGTTTAAACCAAAACGACCCCAAAAAGAGTTAAGACAAAGCTTCGCGATGGTACGAAGTCCAGGGTTCTTTTTAATATTGGTAGGATCAAGTTTTACTCCTTCCTTTTCGTAATATTCGTCAACGTATTTCTTAATCTCTTCATCGGTCTCTATTCCCGTGGGTAAGCCGCTGGATTCCTGTTTGAGTTTAAGAAAAGACCGCCCTCTTTCGATATCGGGTCGTATTTTACTACCTCGTATTCCCAAATTTCGTGAATAGAAATGATCTTGTAACCCATTTCGATTGCCAACTGTACCTCATCTGCAACCCAAGTACCAGTTATTTGTCGTTCTGAGTCTTCGTGGGGACAATCCTGCTGGTTTCGAGACTCACTGCATTTTTGGCAGTTGGCAAACACTAGTTTCGATCCTATTCTTTGGGGTAAAACGGGATGGTAGAGAGATTGATGCGATAACATTGTGGCTTTTATTAAACCGTTTACGGTAGAAATGTCCGGGAAAGGAGCTTTTACATGTATTTTAGGGTGTCCCACTGGTAACTTGCAATACTTGTTACACCACGGATAGAGTGAACAAATATCTATGTATTTAATTTCCTCCCCCTCTTTACACGTGTGATGTAATTTCAAGGCTGACGTACGTCCTCCGAAAAAGGCTTCGCGGGGGCGGATTGGTTCTTTAATTTTAAATTTTAAATTTTCGGTAGAAAGATATGCGTCGATGACGGAGTTAGTACTCCGCTCAGCTTTGAAGGTACATTCCCATTTTTCATGGACCGTGTATCCCAATTGTTTCAAGCGGTTAGTGGTAGCAATGGTTGACGCGTATCGCGAATTATGGGTCTGAGTGTGGTCGCCGTATAACGCTAAGTTTCTATTGATAGGAAAACACGTTTTACACCCGTGATAATAACAACCGTGATATTGAAAGACTTCGTTATCGAGAAGTCCGTCCACGTTAATGTTAAGAATTCTAGGTTCAAATCCATTAAAAGCAGACTGAATTTCCTTCCCTCGTAAGTGAGACATCCATTCAAGCCATTCGATCGCTCCAAAACTCTGGTTGCAGTTCATACGATAGCCGAAAGGGGGCACTACACCAATCGTATCGGGCTGTAAAAAGTGTTTCCTAAAGATAAAACTGCATACTCCCGCAATCGTTATCGCAGTTAAGAACGGGTCTATTTCGAATTTATCCATGAAAATAGAACGATATGATAAACAGCCTTGCAAAAGAATGTTTACGTCCTGGCGACAATACCGGATTAAATCTCTTTTATAATCAAAATAATTAAAGTTGGGGTCCGAATAACTGCAAGCTTCGGACCGGGAATCGTTATACCACTGGATAAATTCATCGTAGGCCTTACCGCTTAAACGATTAGGGTCGTACGCGTCCATCGGAGGCATGTCATTATGTAGTACGTAATTGGTTTCGTTCGAACGGGCTGGATCAAATTCATGGTCTACGGTTTTAAACAGTAAATTCGGGAAATGTCCCTTATTTAAATTATTATCTAAACCAAATGTGGAAACGAATTGAGAAAGGGCAAAGGGCATAAAATTTAAGGAATCTAAGAATTTTAATTTTTTATACTGTACATACATGAATTTGGTCCCGTCTGTCAAGACTTTAGGGGTCCACTTTAAATCGATCATTTTACGTACTATAAATTGCGCGTCGTAACCTTTAGCGTTATGGGCGATACATATTATCTTATCAGCCACTCTGTTAAGCGAACGAAGATACTCTAGAAAGTCGCCGACGGGGTCTTTTGAGAGAAATATTTTCTCCCGAGGACCACTACCGCATTTAGCGCATGCGTACTGACTATCTTTTTCTTCGAAACAGAATTTACACGCTTTTTGCGAAACGCATAAAATTGGTTCGTGAATCAAAGCATTGGCGTCAGTACGATTTGTTTGTTTACATTCCAAGTCATAAAAAACAAAGACTTCCGTTTTTGGAGTACTTCTCTTGGTCAGTGGTGATTGTTCATTGTCGGAGTCGTGGACCCGTTTATTATTGCTATTTATTCGAGAACGAGTAGTTTTATCGGCAGAATCTTTACGGACGGTCTTTAAAGGTTGCATGTAACATAGATGACCTGCGGGGTTAAACTCACTACACGAAAGACAATAGGTCTCTCCACAAACGTGTACTGCCTTACGCTTAAACATACTGATAAATTTTCCGCAAAGATTACAAACGTAAATCTTATTACATAAGGGCTCGGGTCCTGATAAATGGTAATCGTAACAATTTTGATTAGGGAAAACTCTTAAACATGTTTGGCAAGTTATTTTATCTACGTCCTTCCTGCAATCTGGTTTTCTACAACAAGCGTGACAGAAAAGAATGCATTTATGCTCACTGAGATGATTAAAACCTACTAAACATTTTTCGCAAAAGTAATTAAACGCGAAAAGGGGTTTAGGGTTAGTAATTACGTTGAAATGTGTGTCAATATTTAGAAGATAAAGACGTTTGCGGAGAGGCCCTTCTAGTTCCCTCTCTTCTTTGACGTCGCCGAAAATAACTAAGGGTACGGGATCGCGTAATCGAAAAACGATAATACTGTATTCGGGCAAGATTTCTTGGAACCGAGTTAAAGCGTCCGGACCCGCGCATTCTTCGTCTGTTAATGCAGAATATGCCAAAAGGGTCCTAGCTTCGCGGGTCTGTAATAGCATTTCAATATTTTTTCCTCTACACTGTCTTATAGTAGTATATTTTCTTTTAAGTTCTCCATCATTTTTATTATCCATGTATTCTCTATGAGCTATGGCTACTACAAGAGCGCGTGCTAAACAAATTTTATCCTGGTTATTTATCGTTATCGTGCAATGTTTATAAAAAGAAAACTCTTTTTCAAGGGAAATCCCTAAGCTAACTGATCTAGTTCCTGCTTGCGGTAATCTGACTCGATTAAACGTAACCGTAACTATTCCTTCAAAAAAACTACCATCGTTCTCGGATCTATAGCTTTTTTCATCGATATACGTCATCAACCATTGCAAGTCTAATTGGTCCCGACGCCGGAAACTGACGTTAATTTGAAAACCGGGGTTAGTGACGTTCACGAATGAAACCGAAACCATATCTGAAGGCAAACAGTCCTCCAATAGGGTTTCCATCAATATATAAATACCATTTTCTATATTATTTTCTAACCGGACATTTAAAGTCCGTCCCATTAGTCCAAAATTTGGGAAATTTTGGATATTATTATTCAATATTTTAACAGAACCTGGTAAATTAGGAAAGGACGGAGGCGTTATTGGAACGTCAACCAACCCACCTCCAACTTGAGGAGGAGGATACGAAGTGGGGGCAGCCAAATTTGCGTTCTCGGGGTTCGCGTTTTTCTCAGCAGTCTGAGACGATGGAGGTGAATACTGCGGAGCTCGTGAGGGGCCTGCGACCGCTATAGGGTCATTATTACGCTGAGGGGAAATATTATGAGGTGGCCTACTACTACTACTACTACTACTAGCCGTACGAGCAGCTAACAACGCTTTAGCTTCCTCGAACATTTCAGCGGCCCTTGCGGCTGCGGCTGCAAGTTCCTCAGCGTCCCGTCGGGCAACTTGTACGTTCTCAGCTAAGCGCTGAATGCTGTCCGTACTGAGGGACGACATGATAAAATTATCTTCCAAAGATAAAGAGTGGCATGTGTCATCTGATTCTAGAAAGGGTGAGGGAGCATCCATAGGCGTATACGAGGGCGAAAAACGTACTTCGTCAGGTGGAATAGAACTAGGTCTTAAAAGGGGTGAAGGTAAATTAACGATAGGGGGCGAACAGATTTGATGGGTTAGTTGATATTCTCTAAGATAATCTCGTACCATTGTCATTTCTTTTAAACGTTCCAATTGCGAATCAGTTACTGTAGTTAAGGAAAGGGTAGGGTCTTGGGTATCAGTTAAATCTATTATTTCCATTTCTGGAGAATCGGGTAAAGTTACTATGGGTACTTCCGGGAGCTCGTTATCAGTTATATCAATCAATTCAGAGGAGTCGATTATAATCATTTCCGGGGTATCAACTAAATTAATTTCTGGGTATTGTACACCTTTCATTTTAATGCCAATTTACTTAAACCTTATTCAAAAAATTACGATAAAAAAAAATCAAAATAAACTTACGTAGAGAGAGAGAGAGCGCGCTTCAAAAATCCTGGTACTAGACGCACAAAGAACAACAATAGAGTGACGTTCCCCCGGTTCAGGCACCCCCCTTATATAGGGCCTAGGGGAAGATAGTAAGCTTATCTCTTATTCCCAAAGAACTTGTTCAGTTCTCGAGAATATATTAGGGTTATGCTAAAATTTATACTTATTTACGCAAAATATTCCATTTAACTTCATTTCCGATATGGACACTGAAGTACAAACATCTGCCATAATCACCGTCCTGAAACAACCTTCTAAAATTATAGCCGTAGTGATTATTTTAATTACAATTTTCTTATTTGAGTTCATTTTGTGGTATTTTGAAAACGTTTCTACCGTAAAATTGTAACTTTTTTCACTGTAGTTCACAAAATGGTATTAAAAGTATACTAATTTTATGTTAATTTCTATTAATTGTATTGTTTTCTAGGATATGATTGCATCACAAGCTCTCGAGAGGAAACTACAATGGGTTTTTTTTCTTCTTCCAAGTGGATTAATATGTGACGTCAATGGGAATAATTAGAGGCAGTTTCGAGCACGGGACGGTTTAATTTCGAGTGTCTAGAACTGTTATCTCAGAGAGAGAGAGCCGATAGAATTTGAGGGTTATTTGAAGTTTAGATCACGTGATGAATTAATCTCAACAAGATAGGAACTGATTAATCTCCCATGCGTCATTTCTCTCTGAGACGCTGAACTGAAAAGAAGTGCATCCGCTTTGCTCTCGTCATCTACCGTAAACATGGAAAAACGATCTATTGGTAAGCATTATTTTATTAATACTATTACTATTTCAATAGACAAAGGCTTAACATTTTCATTTTCTATAGCCGAGACGCATACCGTATCCAAACGCAGGGGCAAAGAAAGACGTATCAACATAAAAATCACGTTAGGAGGATCAGTCTACATTTCTTTTGGTTTCGACGGATCAAAATTACAAGTTCTCTTCTTCAAAAAATCGAACGAAAACATTCTGTTCCTGACCTCCGAAGCTTTCACCAATCTACTCTCTCTTTGGGGAGATCTTTTCGCCGCTACGCAAACCGGAGCATCGTCTCTAACCCACAACATCATCGACTATCACGACGACAACAACGTATCCGTCGTCGCCACGAGCAACAACATCAAATTGAACTCTGCCTACGGTCATGTTCTGGATCTGGGAGCTCGCGAAATCGGTGAGTTCCAAAAAAAAATTAATTTTATTCGGTTTCAAATAAATCTTTTAAACGAACATAAAAATGTTATCGAATGCATGTACTTAGCTATTGTTAAAAACCTTAAAAAAAATCACGAATTATTATATGGAAAACCTTTCGAGGGTTTATTTTTGTACCCAGATCAATTTAATTCGTACCATCAAGTAAAATCTTATTTTGGCTGTTTTAAATCACCCTCGGAAGTACTACAAGATTTTACTAATTTACTCGTAGATAATCAATTAACCTGTAAACTTAGCTACTTTAATTTGTTTTCATTGTGTAATGCACAAGATAACCATCTAATGGAATATCTGATAGTACCTACTAACATGTAAAAAAAGTTCTAAAATAAAAAATTAAATGTAAATAACTTGTTATTATTGCCTAGAGATTAGAAATTAAGGAGTTCTGAAGCGATAAGCAAACGGGTAAAAATCTAATCTCCAGATATCTGCACGAGGAAAACAAATTCTGGAGAATGGGAATGGGGGAAAGCAACTGGTGATTAGAAGGGATGAAAGCAATGGGGGGAAAGGAGCTTGTGAACGAGAGATAAAGTATCCAGTGAATGGGGTTTGGGGGAAAGCAACCGGTGAACGGGAGAATCTGGTGATTAGATATTCTGGTGATTAAGGGAGGAACGGGGAAAAGGAGCTGGTGAACGAGAGAGATAAAGTATCCAGTGAATGGGGGTGGGGGAGAGAGAATCTGGTGATTAGAAATTCTGGTGATCAAGGGGGAGAGGCGCGGGTGAACAGCGGGAGCCAAGCTACAGCTTTGTGTCCTTCCGGTGATTGAGAATGAAATTCTCAATCACCGGATGGACACCCCCCTCTCTTTTATGTTCAAGACATTTTGCGGGATCAAATGGCCCAACACTGGAATTCCCAGACCCAATTTGCATTGGAAAATTAAGGATTTTTATTATTCATCTTATGTTGCGTGATGATAGATTACTTTCTTTATTTTTTTAGGGGCTAGTGTCAATTTTAAAACCACGAAAAGAAGTAAATTGTACCTCAATTTATCAAGATGAAAACATGGAGTTAATCTTTAATGATACCGCAACTCAATCAACAATTAGCGAAGCTGCGCAGTTGCAACGAGATGGACCACACGTCTTAAGCAAATTCAACTATCATTGCAGCTGTAAGCCCAGCTAACTCAACGGTTTTCAACATATCAATGGAATCAATCGGCCAAAGTGAGAAGATAGAGGACAACAACCTTCCTCTAACAATGGGTGATATAATTTAAAATTTGCTTGTCCCATTGGCTGGTCAATAACAAAACTAAAAAAAAAAGTGTAGAAAATTAGGTGAAAAAACGGGCGGAATAATATTAGGAATTACGATTTACAGTATTTTTGAGGCAACCTATGTGGTCAATGGACGAAAGCTAGAGGACAAAAATATTTTAGAAATTTTGCCAAAAGATATCAAGAATCCTACTGTGTTTGACCAAGCTTTAACAAATATGTCAAACTTGAAATTATGTATTGGAAACGGAGGAAAGGAATATGTATCTATTTTTAAAAATAGAAATGAATCTTTCGGATTTGTTAGCATTAATGTTGTTGTACATAGTCAAAACTGCACCCTCGTAAAGGTGACAATATTAGGGCACGATAAGGTTCAAAGTGGTATGAAGGCACAATCCTAGAGCTAATCGGAATAACAATGCTTTCAAATAAGAAACTTTCTCACACGTCAAGTAAATCAGACCAGACACCGTGCACTTCATAGTTAAACGACGTCGATAAAGAATCCTGACCCAAAAACAGTTTACGTGCATATTCATGTTTCAAAACATTCTCAACCAGTAATATCTGCTGATCTAGTAGCAAGAACGTAAAACCAACCGGTATCTTCCCATCGCTCCGTTACAGACAACACAGAACCACTATGGTTTTATATTTTTGATAATGTGCCTAATTTAAGTGTGTAATACCCCAGAAATGTGAATATAAGCGTGAATCATAATTCGGGTAAACACACTCTTCTGGTGATGTCACGGTTTCATTACATTTTATCTGTGTATAAACTACTATTTTTATAAGTATACCAATAAGTGTTCATTTTCTCTACCACCTCACCTGTACGAGACCACATTTTTCATACTTTAAAAAGACCTGGGCCGGCATTTAAAGATTATATAAAATGATAAAGAGTATAAACTCAATTTTTCTTATCTCTGTCTGAAAAAGTATGAACACAAATGACCGTTTTTACATTTACAATTTTCATATTTCAAACCAAAGTTGCTTAGTTATCCTATATACTATGACTTCCTAAGCATTTCTAATATTTTATATCACTTCTTATTAAATTTTTAAATTTTCGTATACGACGCTAAAAATGCTGAATGTGGTTAGCCCTTAAAGAAGTCGCTACATGACTAGGGCCTAGGTTGGTGCCTCGCTTGTTTTTATTTTTTTTTATTATCAATGATCAGAAGGGACTTACTAGAAGCAGAAAATTACCGAAACTGACCAGATTCCATAAAAGAAGAAAAATGGCCCGAGAGTGTTAAATTTCAGAGGCAAATCACAGTAAATCATATACGAGGAACCTCAACTCTTTGTTGTATTTGTATACAGTCCCATATTAAAAAATTGCTAAAGTTGGTCTCTTCAGGCCTTTCTACAATTTCGCTACGACTGCCCAACTTGTTCTTGAGATTGTGCAGTCAAACCTTCGGACGAATACACTATTTTTCGCGGTATTTTCCTGGGCGCGTCCATGTTTGGTTTTCCCCTTTCAGCCCCATCCTCCATTACGGATAACCAAAGAGTGTATGCTAGACTCCCCGCTTAGGGCAGAGGCAATGGCTGACGAGCCGGAGGCAAGTAAGAGGGGTAAAATAAAGGCGCGAAAAAGAGTGTATACACTAGCTCTTTAATCGAAGAGCGGGGAAGCATAGTATAAGTTTTAATAAAAGAGTAAACAAGAAGGCCACGTTATTTTATGGTAAGGCCTAATTTAATTGAGATTTTTTTAACGTTTTCCTATCTCTAATGGTATTACTGTACCTTCTTACTGATTAGTGATATATCGATCATTGAGCCACCATATCAAATCGTTATTGTAATTGTTTGTGACTTTGTAGTCCGTTTAAAGGAACCAATATGATAACAAAAATGGTTCTACCAAAACAATTTAAAGGCAAATTAATGAGATGTGGATTAATTGAGCCCTATAAAGGATCAAATATTCATGATATTTTCGATTTAGAGATTTTTTTGGGAAAAATTTAAAGAAAGGTTTATTTTAGTTTATTTTTAAATTTTTCCCTAAAAAAATATCTAAATTGAAAATATCATTAATATATATTCCTTTAAAGGTCCAAACTAATTCCCCTCTCTTAAATCAACCTTTAAACTGCTTTGGTTAAACCATGTTCGTTTTAATAAATATATGATCTAGAATATGAAATTTTCTTTTTACCCAAACGTCAATTTTCAAGAATTCGGGAAAAATATTTCGTCAAAACACAGTGATCTTGAAATTAATATAACTTCCGTTGTTTTTAAAATGGAAGTGTAATACCATTTTCCACTCAGGTCCACCACTTGAAAATCAAGAGGGAATATCTTGTCAAAGACCTCCTAAGATATCAGAAAAGTAGTTTTAACGTTTAAAAATCAGATATACCAGGTGTCTGAAAGCAAATCAAATAATCTATTAGATACATATATCTGAAGACGTACATTCGTTTAAAGTATATGAATATGCATTCTCCAACAGAAATGCTACTATAAAATTTTATTAACTATTCGTGCATCGAACGGACGGAGAAAAGCAGGGTAATTCCTTACAAAAATTGAAACAGAAACCATTTACGAAAGTAGAAGCGTAAATGGCGATTTCGATAGTGAAAGTTAATAATAATCATCTTGCGACTTTAAATGCCTTTAAACAGGTGGCCGGGTTACAATGCGTAGGAGGGTGGTGGCAAGCCCTTCATGCCACGCGAGCCAACAGCTCCCTACACTAACTATTACCGTTAACCTCTACAAGTTTTTATGGGAAGGGAAAACCGAAGAACTCGGGGGAAAACCCCTTTAACCAGTATATATAATTAAATCACACAATAAAAAACTTTAATAGTAAGGGCTACCTCGACCTTCGAAACATCAATCCTTCTAAATAAAATTTTGGGGACCCCAGGCGCATAGGGCAGGTCGTGTGTTACCTTAAAGACAGTCGCGTAAAACTGCATTACTTGAACATATTCAACGGGTTAGATATAGAATGTGAAATGTTCTTAACTATCAAAATTTCCTTTTAGTGATGCCAGATTGAGGGAAATTTCCCACATCTAGGGAAATATTGACCCTGAAAAACGGTGAAAAGGGAAAAAATTATCTAAATCTAAGGAAATTCGAGGAGAAAAATTATTTTAATCAAAGCTAACATAAAAAATGGCACACCTTCATTAAATTGACTTATTATGAAAGAATCAATTAATACAATCATAAGTATTTTGTCGGATTCGCTTTAGCTGGCACCTATGCAATTTTTTATGGCAATTTGTAAAGTCGTCTGCTAAATAATTGGCCCACAGGAACGAGTTCGAACGACTTTTTCCCGCCCCATCTCTAGTAGAAACTGATTTTTGTACTGGTAAAACTGTTCCTAGTGTTTATTCATTGCCAGTTGAAAATAAAAGTATTATTTTATATTACATTTGTTATTTTCCTTTCACAACGTCCCAAGTAATGGTCTTACCCAAATATCATTGTTTTTAGTGTTTTGAAAAACCAGGGAGATTTTATTCCAAAAATGGAAATTTCAAGGGTCGGAGAGGGAATTTCCATTTTCGCGACCTGGCAACAAAATTCATTCAGACTTGCACATAACGCTACATTTGAGGTTAGCCTTCACACATTTGCAAGTGGTGCAGTTAAATGTTTTGCAAATCAGAAGAAAGCGCGGGAAAATTATATATCTCTATGTGGTTCCATATCAGGTTTTAAGTAGCAGTGATGGGCATTTTTCAAAACTTTGTGATAACTCTCACTCCACCTCATTCCCGTTTCTAAAATTTTAAACTCAAACTCATCTCCTCTCACCACCGTAAACTAACTTTTATCTCATCTCCTCTCATCGAATTGGCTAATTAATCTAACCTCGCGCACACTCCCCCTAGTTTTGTTGAAAAATCTGATCTCATCTCACGCTCTTTTCCGTTTATGGAAGTCATAAAACAGCTCCTTTCAATCTCCTCTCTGAAATGCGAACTTTGTGAAACTCCTCTCATGCTCCTCTCCTTTTGAAGTTTTGCGCATCTCACCTCCTCTCAGATTCTCAAACTGTTCTCATAGGGGTTGAAAAACGACCATCACTGGCCGATGGCCACATTAGATTTACTGTATTTAACTCCTTTATAGCCTTCTAACGTCAGAATATTGTGTTATTGTATGTTTGGGTTTTGTTATTGGCCAAAGTAACATAATTATTTCCAAGAAGGTCATGTTTTTATATTTCCTTTGTTTAGGTTTTCTTACATGTAAACTCGAACTCACCTCCTCTCACCACCGCAAACTAACTTTTTAGCTGATCTCCTCTCATCGCATTTCACTAATTAAATTAAACTCGCTCACTCTCCAAATACATTCTTTGAAAAATATTATTTCCACTCCCTCTCCTCTCACTTAAATTAATAGCTTGGAAACTCATCTCACGCTCCTCTCCATTGGAAGCTTAGAGCATCTCACCTCCTCTCAATTGCTCTCACTGATCTCACGGTGAGAGGAGAGTGCCCATCACTGTTAAGTAGTACTATGACACGTATAGTCATAAAAATTCATAACTATACCACCTTTACCACCCGAGCTATACACGATTTACGATTTTTCCCTATAGAGAAAAAGGTAAAAACGTCCAGTATAAAAAATATATCGATGTAGTTCCCTATCAGGTTTTATGTAGTACTATTACACGTACCACCAGAAAAAAATTCATAGCTTTACCACCTTTACCACCCGAGCAACACGCAACTTACAATTTTTTATTCGTATAATTGCGGAGATACATTGCAACGTAGATGGTTTTATTTTAAAAACACCATTAAACGAAGATGCGCGTGTCTTCGGCAACAAGCGGGTTTTTTGCTTAGAACCTTTTTTCCAGTATGTTTTTTGAAAATAAAAAATAGGTAGTAGAGAGTATAGCTCTAGGGACGTGTGTATCAATTTTCAGGGCACAATTCGGGTGCTTTTTGTAACCATGCGCTCTCACTATAATAATAATAATAATAATAATAATAATAATAATAATAATAATCAGCACCACCTTAGGTCTAAGTCATCAAGGGACTTTTTAAAAGCCATTAATTCAGGTGGACGGGTTACAATGCGTAGGAGGGTGGTGGCAAGCTCTTCATGCCACGCGAGCCAATAGCGCCCTACACTAACTATTACCGTTAACCTCCACAAGTTTTTAAGGAAAGGGAAACCGAATAACTCTGGGAAAAACCTCTTAACCAGTGGGGAGAGAACTTGCAAACTCAATGCAGAAGGAGTGGCTCCGAGTTTTCATCCAGTGCCACAAGCTGGGATCGAACGCGGCTCCTCTTGCAGCGAGGCGAAAGCGCTAACCACTCCACCACCCCTTCAAAGAAATCTTCACGTATAACAGACTACCATATGGTATCGCATAATCATCAGCAATTTCCCAGCAGCATATGGAAATCTTGCTTCAAGATCACCCTTGATCAGGATGACATTCTTATTGGTGGTACACCAGTCGAAGCTCACTTAAAGACCGTAAATTCAGTTTTGTCCGCCATTGAAGATGCCGACTAAAGGTTAAATAAAATCAAATGCCAATTTCTAAAATCGCCAATAGATTTTCTTGGACATAGACTTGACGCAAAAGGTCTACGACCTCAAGAATGCAAACTTAAAGCCATTATGGAAGCTCCTTCTCCAAAGAATGTCACTGAACCCAACTAATTTGTAGGATTATTGAACTATCATGACACATTTTTACCGCACAACTCTACGCATCACGCACCTTTAAACTCCCTTTGATCAACATCTCAACTGAATGAAATTATTCTCAGATTGAGCGAGAAGCCTTAGCTTTAGTGTTTGGCGTCACACGTTTTAAGGAATACCTTTCAGGTCGAAAATTCACTCTAATCACCGATCATCAACGCTAGCCGCCGCTTGACTGCAACGTTGGTTACTAGTGTTATCTGCCTACAATTATACAATAAAATACTATTCAATTCAATTTATTTTTATCTAATAAATGGTTTGTGGGAGCTACTCACTCAAATACAGATGCCTTTAGTAGACAAAATTTTCCAATTGGCCGACGCCTCATGTTCCTTATCAAAGCGTACATGCGGATATTGCCGGTCCGATAGAAGATAAGTTTCTATTAATAATCGTCGACACTTTCTCGAAATAGAAAGAGATAGATATTACTCCTACTACATCCATTAATGCCCTTAGAAGTAACATCGCTCGCTATGGAATAATGGAAACACTGGTTACTTATAACGGTACCTGCTTCACTAGTCCAAAGTTTCAAGACTTTATAAACAATAATGACATAACACTCTTGACCTCAGCTCCTTATCACCCTCAGTAAAACAGACCAGGAAGTCCTCTTTAAAGAAAATGAGCAGTGAAACATCGGAAGAAATAGAAAATATTGTTCGTGGCCTAGACAAATTTCATAAAGACCCACTTCCTCAATTAATTATCGAAGAACTCCAACTTCTAGTGGTTTCTCTCCATCAGTACTTATGTTTGACAGAAGAATTCGATCGATAATTGATTTATTTAATCCAACTCTAATGTACGGTTACTGCACGAATGGTTCACTGCTGCCTTCTTTAGGAAATTTTTCAAAATTTCCAACACACAAAAATGGCCTTGTATTCGGCTATAGATTTTGTGAAAGGACCTACTTATTGGTTTAAAGGCCAAATAATTAAATGCTTAGGCAACATGATGATCCTAATTAACACTAATGATGGCACAATTCGACGTCATCAGAATCAACTAAGAGACAGCTGCGAATCACAACATACTAATCAGCGAATTCCTAACTTGGGTCATGTTACACCCACAAAGAAACTTTAACACGCACATGTTCCCAGAGAGCCAGTGAATACAGCTACAATTCCGAACAACTTGAGTTCGCAGATCCATAGACCATCACATTCCTCAATGACATTCGCACCACATCTTTCGAAAAAAATATCACCAGCCCTTCACCAGTCTCCACTCTGTGCATATCCCTCTATCTCTGTGCAGTTACGAAGATCAGACAGACCCAGGAAACCACCAAATCATTACGAACCAGACTAATTCTATGTTTCGTCCCCAACAACTATTTTTATATTAATTATTTAAACATTTTGGAGGTATTCAAATTATTATATATTGTGTAAATTATCAACTGCGATAGATGACGACAAAGATCCCACAAAAACGTTAATAAACCGCTTTCGCCTATCTATCTCTCTTTCTCCGCACCAGCCCGCAAGCAGCGACGTTGGAATGTCGATATCTCCAGTGTATTGGAAACAATTACATTAAAATCTTTATTCATCAACAATTTTATCTTCAATATTAAGTAATTAACATGTTACTTACGCTAAAGTAAAATATTTCGCCTTAGTCGCAAAGCGGTTCTATTTACACTGAAACGGCAATTTATTGAGAAATGGCTCATTCCGCATTGCACAATGATAAATCAGCTAACTGTTTTTTTTATCTTTGTTTACAGCTACCTTCCGTTGAGTCTCAAGTCCCAAGAGGAAGCGTTTACTTTCGACACATTTCTGTCTATTTACAAAATTTTATTTCATTGTTATACTTTAACCTTTCTCTTTATCTGACGTACACGTACACGAGATTATAAAGAATTGTTCGTAAAGCGTCTTATCTAGTTGAAGTAACTGATAGCAATGAAATCATAAAAGGCAGGTGTTTTGAGAAATGTATCAATCGCTAATGACGCTACACCATCAACCTTCTATTTTAATTCCAAAATATTAAGTTTATATAAAATATGAATCTTGTGTTTATTATGAAGAGGCTCTTTAACTAATAATGGCTGATAAGGTATGTTATGGTTTTCAAATTTATAACTTATGTTGCAGAGTTCTTAAAAATGCTAACATAGACAGCCTTGGAAAGAATGTTATTACAGATAATGAATTGACATTTAAATCTGCTAAACCCATCCACATTTTACTTCAATAGCGAAGGCCATGTCCGGGATAGGTGGAGCAGACTGTAGGGCAACAGCTAAAAATGTTTAGGAGTCGTTTTTTTAAGAAAATCCAAATTTGGGACCAAGAGAGTTGTATAGATTATTATTATTGTCAACGATAGAAAATTTTCTTGACCCAGTCCTAGCACCGCGACACAATTTGAAGTAAATGTATTACCAGAAATATGGTGCAAGTTATCCGAAAGTTTTAATAAAAGGCATTGTTCATGTTAAATACCCGTTCACATTAACCATTAATTTGGCTGATGAGAAAAGAAAAAACTATAAGTTGAAAATAAGTAAAACTTTATAATTTTTGTAAATTTTATGGATAAACATAGAATGCATAAAGTATTTGTAATTTTTCAATAAGTTTTTTAAATTGCAATATTTAAGGGTTTTCAAAATAAATATCTTAATAAAAATATTAAGCTGTAGATCCCCGCAAAGTGTCTTCGGTGTAAAGTTAACTTAAATAGTTAAACAAATTATTTTTGTCGACGAAGGGCTCGTTAAAATAGTTTTAGCGCTCCCATTTAAATTTTGAGTACTTCTCGTTATCATCTCTCTGTTCCTATAGTTTTCAACATTTTTGTATCACAGTTTTAAAAAAAAATGTGAAATAAGATTTTTTTGCGAATGCTCTCTATAGCCTTACTTATACCCTTTTCTTATTTTAACATGGACAATTCACAAGGTGTTTCAATTGTTTTAAAAATAATTTAAAACGACTATTAAAAACAGTATTTAATTCATTGAATTATATATTTTTGGAAAAGCGAAATACCAAACTACTTTTCGATAAAAATGATTGTACAATGCTAAAAGATTTCATTTTGCATTTTTGCTTTATTCTATTAGAAAATATTAAATTAATAATTTGAATGTAAAAACTTCAAACAGCTGGACAGAAACTTTTTAAAAAGACTCCAAAGATTTATTTAGTGGTTAAGAAAGACCAGCTTTAAAATAATTATAGAATACTTCGTAAATATAAATGTATGAATAGGTCTTTTAATACAAGATACAACGTACAGTCAACTTTTAACCCCGGAATCTAATTTTCAATTTATTAATAGAACTATTTAACGGGTTTGCATTGCATTTCGTTAAGTATGGTTACAAATGGTACTCTACCTATAAAATATTATATTTAAAGTATATGTCCAATATTTTTTTTCAACTTGGTGCACTCTTAGGGGACGTTCACAATTTTCTTAACACTTGAGGCGTACGGGGTTTCATAAAAGCATAAGTAATCAAACGTTACGTAACAAATCATTATTTTATATCAGAACCTGAATTATAATTTTTGGTGCTGGATCAGTAACTTGATTCTCTCATTTAAAATACTGATTATTTTTTATTTAAAACCTTAAATAAATCGCCAAAGTTTTAAAATACATTTAAACATTTTAAGGAGTGGATTCTAATATTATTGAGATGAATTTAATATTTATGGCGAAATTTAGGAGATGGGAATGTTTCCTATTGTTAAGTAGTTAGTGAACAACCGCAAACAAATTTTGATGTTACGCGTAATATGGATTGATAATACCATAAGCTACTTATATTAAGAATATTTATAATAATTAGAATATTTCGTGAGTGATGTACGGAAACAATTTCGTACTCCATGAAGCGGGGAAGTGGGAGCCTAATTAAGCCAATAGCACAAAAGTCTTACTATAAATCTATTATGAATAGCGCTCCATTGCAGCTCAAGGTGAGACCTTCAAAAATAAAATTAGTAATTTCAAAATAAGCCAATCAAATTTAAAGTAAATCTTTGTACATATTTGAATATTCAAAGTGGTCCAAGGGGTTAAATTAGAGAGCCGGTGTCTTAAGTCATATAAATGCTCATAGAAAGTTATATTAACAGCTCTATCTTAGGATCTACTTGGTTTCGATATGTGTTATACCATTAATTTAATTTGATTTTTTAAAACTTGGTTTGTTTAAAGAATTTTGAAATTTGATATTCAAATTCGTTGCCTTGTAGCCAATGCTATTATTTTTTAATTATGTTTTATTCTAGTTTAATATGTTCCATTTCAATGACAATGTTTTTAATTTTGGTTAAATAATATTTATTTTCTATGTAAACAATTTTGTTTAAAATATTGAATTTTGCAAGATATTTCGCGGAAAATGACAAGTAGTTTTAAAAGTGCACTTAAACGTTATTTATAGTTCCGAAAACAATTTTAATAGCAATTGCTTCTACTTTTGACTTGGTTGCTTGTGATTCGAAAACTAAGGTTGGTTATTTCGAATTTGGTTAGGTTATAAAAGGTTATGACATTTTTAATTCTTAAAGATTGGGTTGGGTAAGGTTATAATAGAATTAGTGAAATTTTATCAGGTTTCATTTGGTAATATACCATCATACCTATAGCATTGAGATATTTGTTTTGCAAGTTTAAAACATGGTTATGCAATAAAAACTTTAAAATAGGGCTAGTTGAAAATTAGTGCTGGACATTTGAAAATCAGTTCGAAATATTATGTTATTATTTTTACGATCTTCGCAGCAGCTTTCTGGCCAACACAACCAAATTCTTTCAATAATTCCGAACTTTTCTATCCGTATGTACAAGAGTCGTGTAGTAACTGGGAAATAAATAATTAATAAAAATAATTATGGGGTTAAATGTGTTACCAAGCACGTAATTTATTTTTTAGAGGAAAGGAGGTAGCTTTTCTAGTATTAGCATTTTTAGGCAACACTAAATATAGTCTGAACAAAGACATTCTTGCTTAGTTTATATGAATACATTCTTGGTGATAATTAAAAACTAGTTAAAGAACTAAATGTCAAAAAAAGGTTATATACGGTTTTTGCTGTTTAATAAAAACCACTAAACGTTCGTAAAAAACCAAGCCTAATTTGACCGTATGGTTTCAACTTGCACCAGTAGAAGGTGGTTTGTTTATTGGTTTTTAATTCAAGGCTGTAACAAATTTTAGGTGCTGAACGTGAAAATAGGTGGTGAGGACTCTACTACCTCGGGCGTGACCACAATAGGAGCTACCACTAACATAAATCTTGAAAAGGTAAATGTTTTCTTAAGTGTAAAAAATTACTTTAAATATTTTAAAAGTTTTAATTAATATTAATTAAATAATATAATTAATTTAAATCATTTAATTGAATTTCAATTTATTGTCCAGCAGTTAGCCCTGTTAAGTGGTTTATTTCATCGAAAAATTGTCTCATTTGGAGACCGACTAAACTTAACGTCTTTTTTGAAGACTATACCTGTGCAAGAATGAATTTAAGAAGGCCCGTCGATGTCGACGAAACCTCGCTCGTTTCCGTCCCCCTATGGTCATTCTCGACCATGGAAAATTCCGGACCGAAAAAGAGCGCCGGGCAGTCCGGCGCCAAGCCTCGACTTGCATTCTTTCCAAAAGGGATTATTTTTCCCACCGATACAGTGGGATTTACCCACTTTCACACACAAACTTTTCAACGGAAGATGAGTTTGCACTTTTAAAATTTACAAGATATATACTTACATTTCTCAAAATTATATACATACAATTACAAACTTTTAATTTATATACAGTTTTACCCGTTTCTTAACACAGGAGCTTGAGTGAGATGTATGTAAATTGAAATATCGAAAAACGGTTAACCTTCACCAATAACAGAATAATGCTTGTTTGTTCGCTGGTACAACTAGTTTATTTTAAATACACGAAAAAGTAGATTAGTCCATAATTAAAAGGGATAATATAGCTAAACCAACGTACATAAGTTAAAGGATAAACTTAACGGAATTGAGTTTTCCTCACAATGGTCACCGCTTTTGTTGTATATCGTGTGATATTTGTACGAAAACGGAGAATTTGGCTACTTTCATCGAGAAGATCAGTTGCTCAAAGCGATTTTAAGATTGCTGGCTACTAGATGTATGTACAGAGAAGGCATGTCATACTACGAACACGAATATTGGAATCAATTTTTAAAACTCGGAGAACTGTTTCTTAACTGTCTCTTATCTAAGAAATATTACCTATATGAAAGCGACATAGAAAATACTTTTGACCAACATTCTTCATTTATCAAGAAATGCGGTGTGTTAAAGCGACCGCCATCGTTTGAAAAACGTGAATGACAGAGCTACGAACCAATTCATAAAGTGTTCGTGGAATTTCTAGCCATTGAGCATTTGAACCATAAATGTTCGACGCTTACGGGCGACGCAAAAAGAACTTTTAATTTATATACAGTTTTACCCGTTTCTTAACACAGGAGCTTGAGTGAGATGTATGTAAATTGAAATATCGAAAAACGGTTAACCTTCACCAATTACAGAATAATGCTTGTTTGTTCGCTGGTACAACTAGTTTATTTTAAATACACGAAAAAGTAGATTGGTCTATAATTAAAAGGGAAAATATAGCTAAACCCTAAACAAATTTGAAGCTATATTAATTATGGACTTATCTACTTTTTCGCGGATTTTATCATCTTTCGCACAGTCCAAAGGTGAATTGATTTAAAATGAGACTCGGCGACATTAGCGTTTCCGATTGCATTAATGGCAATTTTATAAACAATTTAGTTTCGACTAACATTGTAGTCTTTATTTTAACCAAGAAAAAAATCATGCAGGATATAATTTAATTTCTTCCAGGGAACCGTTATTGTGAACAAGTCAGATACATTTAGATCAGATTCAACGGAGTCTCTAAGGAGTCTAAGTGCAAATCCAGATAGAGGTTCGTCATGTGTTTTTTCATTAAATTTAAATCAAAATAATAAGAAAAGTCAAAAACACAAAATTTAGAAAGTGTTTAAATACAAACTGTTTAAAAAGTTTTCAAAAAATGAAGTATGAAAATAATTTCTGAAAACTTTGTTTTAAACATTTTCTTTGAATCATTCCAAAATAAACTGATTATAAAGGTTTCTAAAATGTTTTTAAGCAATGCAAGCCAAGGGGAATTAAAATTTCGTTATAAAATTTAAGTTTTTCTATTCAAAAACCAATATGGTTTTTTGGCTATGTTGAAAACGACATAATAAAATTAACGCTTACCAATTTTACTTATATTTCAAAATATTTTAATTCTTAAGATGATACTTAAGACAATTGTTTACTGGGATTAAGAAAAAAAAAGTTGGAGTTAATATACTTTTGAAAGGGCAGCAAATGTGCCGTAGGGGAAAGGGTGTTAATCAAACTGGAAGGTGAGACGCCAAAGGTCTGAAATTCACCATCACTGTGCAGAGTTAGTAATGTTTACACAAATTTGTTTGGTTGCTCTTTAGGCTTTAAGATTATTTTCCATTCCAATATTGTTTTAATTTTTTTAATATAGAGTTAACATAAAGTTTATACCATTCATATTTATTTACAGTTTTGAAACATTTGCAAGACAGCCTAAGAACACTCTTCAGCTCACAAGAGGCCTGGTTTGTCCCTTTCCATTGGATGATGTCTAACAGATTCGAAGCCGAAGACTACTTCGTAAGACTGGATCTGGAAGAGCTCAAAGGAAACGGTTCTCAGATAAGGAGACCAAATGTTCAGTACGAAGACTTGTTCCTACCAAACTCTTCGTCGACCAACACGACTCCGTCAACGCCAAACTTGCAAGGTCCTCGACGCATTCTTCTTCAGGGTGACGCTGGATTCGGAAAATCGACACTGTGCGTCAAAATAGCCAACGAGTGGTCGATAAATAGCAACAGCGTTATGCAAAAATTCAAACTTCTCATTTTACTAAGACTAAGAAACACGAGCGCTTCTCTTGATGAAAGTGTTCTGGAATTTTGTTCAAAAACTGTCGGTTCGAAAGTAGACGAACGCCTGTTTACAGATATAATTATAAATTTAGGCAGCGAAGCCTTGATAATATTGGACGGTCTGGATGAAATATCGGAAGAAAGGCTGCATCATATCAGGGAGGTTTTAAGTTTCCACGATACCGTCGAGGTTCAGCCTTCATTTCTAAGAAACTGCACCTTTCTTTTTACCTCGAGGCCGTACACTATTGATTCATCTTTTAGTTTAATTATTGACCGCCACGCTAGAATTAAAAGCTTGACATCACCAGACGCCTTTCTGTCGACGTACTTTAAATCAGAAACCAGCGTACATAAGTTAAAGGAGAAACTTAACGGAATTGAGTTTTCGTCACAATGGTCACCGCTTTTGTTGTATATCGTGTGCTATTTGTACGAAAACGGAGAATTTGGCTACTTCCATCGAGAAGATCAGTTGCTCAAAGCGATTTTAAGATTGCTGGCTACTAGATGTATGTACAGAGAAGGCATGTCATACTACGAACACGAGTATTGGAATAAATTTTTAAAACTCGGAGAACTGTTTCTTAATTGTCTCTTATCTAAGAAATATTACCTGTATGAAAGCGACATCGAAAATACTTTTGACCAACATTCTTCATTTATCAAGAAATGCGGTGTGTTAAAGCGACCGCCATCGTTTGAAAAACGTGAAAGACAGAGCTACGAACCAATTCATAAAGTGTTCGTGGAATTTCTAGCCATTGAGCATTTGAACCATAAATGTTCGACGCTTACGGGTGACGCAAAAAGAGATTTCGTTTCGTCGTTGTTACTCAAATGTTACCGACCTGAATACACAGTTAGAGTTTTTGATATCAGTAGTGAAGTGGAGTGTACAATATTATTATCTCCATTAATCAATCGTGCAATATCTATAAAAATTGAAACGCACAAAATAGCAGACAGCCTAGATTCAAAAGTAGAGTTTATAAATCCAAAGAAATTTTCCAAAACTTTAAAACGACTTGAGTCTGGTACAATGCCTGTGAAGACTGACACTTTGATTGGTCTTAAGCAAACTGGTCAAATTGTGTACCTTCCACCGCAGTTTCGTTCAGCATTAAGGTACTTCCTTAGTTCCTACAAGTATGAAAAATTTGCGGAGTTGTGCGCGAAATATAAAAGGTTCGAAGCGTTTCGGGTCAAACTGAACATTTTGGTTCAACGTGACTGTTTTTGCTCCTTGGATCACACGAAGTTTCCATTGGACCTGGCTAATTTCAAAAGCAAATTTTTTCCTTCTATTTCAAATTTTAGGTTTAGTCAAAGCGAAATAACGTGTACGCGGTGTGGAACTTACTACCAGCCAGTTGCGGACATGCTGAACCGTTCATGCTCCATCGCGTCTACGTTAATCGCTACTTGTCCAATGCGGTACCTTCTCGAGAGTTCTGATCTCGTACAGTCGCTGATAAGTAACGATTGCAGTCTTTGCGGAATATTTCCTGGTGTATCTAAAGACGTTTCGGGAAAGGATAACGTTGGACTTCAGTCCGTACTCTCGGTGTTTCTTCAACATGCAGTCAAGTAAGACCGCCTTTTTAAGATTTAATAATTTATTATTTTACGTAAATTGCCCTCTCTAGGGTGGTCCTTATTGTGAAGGTTATTTTTAAAAGGTTAAATTAACACCTTAATTGGTTACAACACATAAAAAATCACAACAAATTTTGATTGTACCTTAATTTTAATTATAGGCTTGTATAATTATAGTATATAATAAGTAGACTAATTTTCATGTCTTATGTCAATGAATTCTTTTGTGTCAAAATGCTGTCTTCTTTTCGTTAGCTGTTCCTTCATAATCATTTAATCAGTATACAGGCGCCGAGATTAGCCTGCGTACCTACTGCCCAAAATTGATTTAAAAAACTATCCTTAACTCAATTTGTCGGGTTTCATTATGAATTATAAGAATACTAATTGGTAAAGAAAGACGATTAAAATGATAATACTTAAATCCAAGAAGATAGTTTGAAACTAGTTGATTCAGGAACAAATGAACTAAATAAGCAATTAGTAACGTCTTTTTTATTAATAATAATCAGCTAGGCTAATACCCAAGGCACCACCTTTGGCCCAAGTCATCTATCGACCTTATAATGCCTTTAAACAGGTGGCCGGGTTACAATGCGTAGGAGGGTGGTGGAAAGCCCTTCATGCCACGCGAGCCAACAGCTCCCTACACTAGCTATTACCGCTAACCTCGACAAGTTTTTATGGGAAGGGGAAACTGAAGAACTCGGGCCAAAACCCCTTAAACCAGTGGAGAGAGAACTTGCAAACTCAACTCAGAAGGAGTAGTTCCGAGTTTTCACCCAGTGCCACAAGCTGGGATTGAACCCAGCTCCTCATGCTGCGAGGCGAAAGCGCTAACCACTCCGCCACCCCACTAAATTTATCCTTATATGTATTGAGTTAAAAGCCCCGTTATTTGGTTTATAAGTAACTAACGGGCTGAAGACCAACCGATGGAAAGGGTACATACCATTTTTAACTAATGTAAACATTTAATTTAATAAACTTGCATTAAGGCCGAAATGTCCTAACTACGCCACTGATTTTCATTTTCATATAGGGATGTGTTACATTTATAAAGAGGGGCTTATCACTCCGGCTAATCGGGGTACAAGTCTGTAGATTTGACTATACTAAAGTGATTACGTAACTGATTACAGAATTATCATTTCCAAGGGCTGTATTCTGTTTTTATCCGTGTAATCGGTTAACAGTTTTTACCTCTCCTAGGAGGGGTTATACAACCACCGTGTCTGTCTGTCTGTCTGTGGGTGGGTCTGTCTGTCAGACCTGCGAACGCGTTCGCATTTTCGGGGCAAAGGGTAATCACTGCGTACCAAGTTTCTTAGAATCAGGGAAAAGGTTTTTCCAAAAGCGCCCTCTTTTTGTCACTGGGTGTAGTATAATTTTTTAATCGGCCGGGATTCGAATCCGAGCCCTCTTGCACGACAGGTGAGCGTTCTACCGCAGAACCACGGATACAGTTACGCTTCACTGAAAATTAAAAACTCTTCCGAAGAGAGGTATATTTTGGCTTGCCAACTTGTTTTTAAAGTGATTAGCCCCTTGATTTATAGTGTGTTTCAATTTGCTCGATCAGGGATTTTTCTCAAAAAGTGATTTTCCTAGAGTTACGAAATTTTCAGGGTGTATTTGTTAGGTATGGAAGGCTTTGGTTTCTTTATTTGAAAAAAATTAAACCAGCTTTCGCGATTTTGGAAAATATATTTTTCACAAAATGTTACAATGGAAAAGTTATAGATCATAGTCGAATATTTAAAAACAAATCTGATTCGGTCGAAAAAAACTATTTTTCACTGTGTTTGGAGGTCGTGCAAAAAAAACCAGTTGTATTAGGAGCTACATGTAATAGCCTTTTCAGTTATACATTTTTGAAATTTAAAAAAATTATAATTAGTGACAAATGTTTATTTGTACTCGGCCAGAGGAATGTCGTTCAACTCGTTGGATATTTCTTTTTGGAGGAACTCTAAGTAGTTTTGTCCGTTCAGACGATTTTTCACGAAGAACACTCGAGGATAAGCGTCGAAGTAGGCAAGGATAGTATTTTCCGTGCCTGTCCTGGAGATCACGACCACGAAACCTTGGATTGATATTACCCCAGTTGTCGAAGACGCGGACCACTCTAAGAACCGTCAAACGATGTGGTCTGCATTTGGGAAATCGTCGTCTAAATAACCTACTTACTAGGGTAGCGTTACGACGACCTTCTCTGTAAAATAACTCTAACGTATAAGAATTAATGAATTAATATTTATTAACTCTTTGTTAAAGAACAAATTCCTTTTATAACAGGGAGGAAACCATATATATTTGCCATCGTCAAAAACATATTACTTACCATAATTTCGTTTGAATAAGTTTGGCAAAAAACTATAGAATTTGGAAAAATAAAACAAAAAGATGGATATGACTAATAACATAATTTTATTAAACCTCTAAGTTGCCAAATGGCTATGTTTCCCATGGTGGATATGCTTGTCCAAATAGACCTATACTCTCTCTGCACTGTGTAATACAGGGTGTTAACTAGAAAACGATACAGAGCCAATTACTCAAAATGTGTTTTATGTAAGAATTTGAAATTTGCAAGTTACAAAGAGGGTGCAGGGGGACAAATGTCCATGAAAATTTTAATGACCTTGAACCAGGTCTTCAAGGTCATTCAAATTTTATCTCTAGAACCATTAGAATTAGAAGAATGGTTCCAATTAGAAATGTGTTCTACGTTTAATTCTAAGCCTAAACAGCTTTGACCCAATCTAATTTGACCAATGGGGAGCCGAGAAATGTTAGACCAAACACCATAAGGTCGTGTGTGGTATTCTAATCAAGACACGATATTTAAGGGCTATTAAATCGAAAACTACCTTATCTAATGGATCAAAATTATCATGAAACTCTAAACTGAGTGGGGGAGTTCGAAATTTGTAACTTATGATGACCTTGAGACATTAGTTCAAGGTCATTCAAAATTTATCATTAGCATTAGAAGAACGGTTCCAATTAGAAAAATGCCCGCCAAGGTAATTTGTGTGTAAAACTAACTCAGTGCATTCTTGCAGCTGAAAGAGGTATTATATTGAGTGGGAAGAGTTGGGAAAAATTATCCTAAGTCGATTTGAAAGTAAAATCTTTAAAGAAAGGCACTCAAACGATATATAGAATTAAAAACTTTCTTTAATATATCATTCCCTTCCAATATAACTTCCTCATTCCATTCTTGCCCACTATACGAAGAGAAATTACGGTACTTACTCCACGCGAGCAGATGACACCAAAATTTTCGTAAAGAACTATACCCCCCCACTAAATAACTAGGTCTCAATTGTCTCCAACGCCCCAGAATTCGTCTCGTCACGATCAGATTTTGCCATTTCGCACTCTCCGATTCTAAGTCCAAAAGATACGCACGCCAGGCAATCGTTCGACTTGTCCAGTTAATTCGCGTAAATATTATCTTTTCAAATGTTTTCGAATTTCGAACACTCAACCAGGAGATGGCCAATGTCTTCGACTGACCAACCACAGAGCGGGCATTCCGGATTTTCCCCGAAGAGGACCGCGTGCGCGCTGATCTCGAGGGTAAAGATCAATACTTGACAACATTCGTCCAGGCTGAGACAATTATTTAATTTCAAAATGCGAACGCTTCAAATACTTATCGGAAAATTGACATTTGATGTAATAAAAACCAAAACATTGTTAAAGAAAATTGAACGTTTGAAGCCTAATTTTTGGTCTACAAATGTTCTCCAGTTAATCGATAAAGTCTCTTATCGGTAACCGATACTGATATCATATTGGTTTGGACCCAACACTAGTTTTAAAAAAATGTTTTTTTTACAACTCTGCCCCAAATTGTTAATAAATATTGTTTTATTAAACAGATTTTGAGAACTGCTCGGAATTGGGGACCCATTTCTTATAGGTTTAAAACGGGTATTTTTCGTACGTTCTTCTCTCCGAATATAATTTGTTTCCAGGGAAATGCCGCATAAAATTGGGTAACAACTGGAATGCCTCATCACCAAGTAGCAGAGCCGTCACCAGGGGGGGGGGGGGGGGTGGGCAGGGCCCGGCCCTGCCTAGAATTGGTTTGGCCCTACCTAGAAATTCGTGTAGTACTATAGTGTAGTAGACTACAATACAAGAAACGTTAGCCTATATTTGGTCTATCGCCTGGCGCAATTTTCTCTCTTTGACTTACTCGCTCGTAGACATACGTTCTAAAACGCCTCACTTGGCGGCGCGCTGGAGAAAATTTAGAATTTTGATGACGCATCAGTGTTCAGCGATTTGGTATATACTTTTATCTAGTTCAGCTATAATTATCTAAACGTGCTATACTGTTTATCTTCTCATACGAATTCGAGAGTTATATTCGCGTATCGGATATTTCCTCGAACACCTATTCACTTAAAATATAGTACCCAGTAAAGAATGATTTTATCTAAAGGTAAAAATGTCTGTATCTAGATAATAGGTAAAGTTTAGTAATACAAAACGATTCCTATGTACTGTGAGTAGCCAGGGCCGGACTGGCTAGTAGTTGGCCCCACCGGCTACGCAGTCGTGTTGGCCCCATTTCCCATTAATGCCAAGTTTTTCCTATTTGGCCCCCAATTTGAGTTGGCCCCGATCTGACTGGCCTGTGAGAAGCGACACGAAATTTAACAGAACATTTCAAAGAAGAGCAGGCATAGACCGAATATCAACAAAGCTAACTCAGACGTTAAATCGATCGATAGGTAGATTTAGAAAGCCAGTGGGTGAGAATTTGCTTGAAGTGGAGTTCAACTTCCCCCCTCAGGCCCGGAATTAGAGAGTTCGGGGCCCTAAGTAGTGAGAAGGGCCCTTCTCTCAACGCAATTGAAGGAAAAAAGAGGGGGCGCACCAATAAGTGTCGCTAACTGCGGGATCCCAAAACATGTCGCTAAGTGCGGGCAAGTGGCGTAGACCAGGGGGGTTCTGGGTCCAGACTTCAGCCAACCCCCTTGACGGATTTATGCTGGCCCCCAGTGCCGCTGAGTGCGGCGCTCTAGGCGATAGCCTTGGTCACCATGCCCTAGCACCGACCTTACTTCCCCTACGTCATATCGTCGACTGCTTCGTCGTCTTCCTTTATGATAGGATAGTAGCGGAAAGGTGGAGAAACACTGAACTCAGCGGTAGTCACCATACTTTCCGTATTAATAGTACCGACACATTTATGCGAAATACTAATTAAATTACATTCATGACGGCAAACGACGATGTCCGTCATGTTAAGAGTAGGTGTTTCTTTTAAAGTCTGACCAGGGGTGGATTGGGCCGGTGGGCTGGTGAGCGTTATCTCACGGGGCCTCGACCAAAATTACCCTTTAGTTGGACTGGGGACCGCTTGAAAAGTGATTTTTGGGGAGCCGCAAGCCTACAGTACCCACTTCACGAAACAGGCGCCTGTTTGCCCTTGAGTTGACTCTTGCGCTGCAAACGTGATGTCCATTGGCAAGCTCTTAACACCCGGGAGGAAGACATTTCCCCCGAAGAGATGCCTGATAGAAACCCAGATAATGCTTATTCAAACTAAAAACATAATTACGTTCGTTTTCACTCTTGGTACCTGGTATATCTTTTTATCGATGTATTAAAATATAACTACCAAAACAAGAAAGATACGGAAAAGGAACGTCGCAGATATAGCCCCTCAAAAAAAGATAGATACCAAAGGGCAATAATGTAGATACATAAGATACATTCTTTGCAAACAGATACGGGAAAAAAGGTATGTGTAAGAGATTTTTATATATCTGTGTTCACCTGAAAAAAGTTAGTATCTTTTACCCACAATAGTATCTTGTACCTAAAAAAATTACCTAAAAACGTAGCTAGATCCGTATCTAAATATCGTGTATCTAGATATCGTTGAACACTGTGACGCATATAACCCCCATTCCCTCTTCCAGAGTTGCCAGATGTACGATCTGGATCGTATTTGTACGATATTTAGGAGGTTGGTACGATATACGATTGGAAGGTGTGATCGTACGTCTATAATACGATCCCGACATAAAATACGATCGAAAGTACGATCCGAGAATCAGGCCCGTATATCCACCTAGGTATATTTAGTAATATATATATTCTTCTATCGGAGAATAGGGGGGGGGCAAGCAGAGCGGTCGCCCAGGGCCTCTATAATTTTACCATATTGATGTATATGCCGGAGGGCCGCTACACTCACAAGGAGACGACCCGAGGTGTTACACACCGATTTCGTTCAAACTCGGGGGATTGGTAGACCTTCATGTAATTTGAAAAATCCTAAAGGGAATTTATTCAACGGGTAACGGTTTTGCCATGGCAACGAAAAATGTTTTTGACAACATAAAATTTAAATTTTTCCTATTTAAGCCATATCCGTTCATTTTCACCCATTTGGTGCAAATTGATCAAAATGTGATCAATTTTTCGTAAATTTTTAGCAGATTTTTTTTAATTTTGGTATTTCAAAACTTTTCAATTTTTTTAAAATCTTTCACAGGGGGGGGACCCTCGGAATCGGTCGAAATCCCATGTTATTTTCAATGGGAAAATTTCCATATTATGATGTCAAAACATTTTTCGTTGCCATAGTAAAACCGTTGCCCATTGAATAAATCCCCTTTATAATTTTTCAAGTTACATGAAGGTCTACCAATCCCCCGAGTTTGAACAAAATCGCTGTGTAACACCTCGGGTCGTCTCCTTGTCAGTTTCGCCCATGAGACCTCTAAGCACGGCCCTGGGGATCGGAGTAAGTGCAGCTCGTGAAAGGTAGCCCGGTATTCGTTGGTTTATAATAAAACTAATAAAACGATTGATCTATCTATATCGAAAACTGATTGTACATATAGGAAAATTAAAATATTGTAATTTAAAGTGCCATTGCTAATTTGCGTTTTTTATAGAGGAAATACACGACGTATGAATTCAGTTATTGTTAATACTAATAAAAGTCGTCTTTACTCTGCGGAGCGAGCTCAGTTACTATAGACCTCAATATGTGCCCTACCATGGCCCTACCTAATTTTTTTGGGCTGGTGACGGCCCTGCCAAGTAGAACATATGGCAATTTATTTGTAGATTGAGGTAAATACGATGGTTGTGGAAAATCAATGGTACTTTTGGTCTAAATGGTGAGGATTTGGAATATTCCTTTTTAATTTGTAAAAGTTAGAACTTAGAACATCCAGTGTTCAACTGTACGAGACTCGCGAGTAACGTAAATTGACAATTTAGAATAACAATCATGCGGTTAGGCACGTAAAGATATAAAAAAAAACATTGGGCAAAAGTGACTGCAATAATCGGGCAGAGTTCGAGTCTGGAATTTTAAGTAAATCACAATTTAGGAGGAAGATCATGAAGTCAGACCCGTGAAGAAGGGTAAATAATCTGGGTATAACTAACGTAACCAATGGATACGTCCCGTTTTGAACGGGACTGTCCCGTTGTCACAGAATTGTCCCGTTTTCTGTTAAGAATATCCGATGGCATCGAACAATCACGCGTTTAAGTGAAGTAATCCGTGGCGCTTGCTTCATCGTCGACTTCAATGTCGCTTCACTCGCGCCGTCTGACGTGATTTGCGATTTTTTTTCATCGCAATTCGTTCCTGATTTTTGCGTATTTTGGTCTGTTTAGGTTAGGAAGTGGTAACCTGTAGTGTTTTGAGTAGTGTTTTTACAATGTCCGGTTTTGAGTGAAAATAAAAATGGTCACGTTAGGTATAACTAATCAATACAAAATTTCAAAATGTTTGAACTCTGTTATATCAATTATTTAAAAATGTACTAAATGTAAAATACAGAATGTTAAACAAAAAATAGCTATAAATTAACAGCTACCTTCTAAGCGAGTCGGCTCCACTACACCACTGATTACGTATTAACTCGCTCTCTCTGATTATGTTCGACATAAATGGCATAACAAAGCTTCAAGTTGCTATATCTTCCAAGTTAAGCCGCGTTATAAAAGTATACTAGATCAAACTTAGAAAGACCTGGACTACCACATGACTACTCTGTTGAACAAAATGATTTGTATGATAAATTAATCTTGGCCAAACACCCCTCCCACCTAGCCGAGTGAGTTCTTATCTTTGATGAAGTGAAAGTTATTGGAACGTTATGTGCAATTCCAAAAAGAATGAGCCTATGGGTTTAGTTAAAAAATGAGTACCTTTAATTTTATTATTTGGCTTATCTTTTTTTCTAGCCTTGTTTTTGGCTTTTTTATATAACTCTCTTAAACTTATTCCATCCTTAAACCATCCTTCCTAAAAAATAAGTGCTCTATCAACATTAATTCACCGCGCTTTCACCATTTCCTCCAATTCTTCCTTCCTCTCCTCCGAATTAAAATTAGTTAAATCCACAGCTTTAAATTATTCCTTTTCGGAATTCCAGATAGATCACATAAAAATTAAAATATCAAAAAAATTCTCTAATACCGTCAGTTTTCAAACAACTCTAGCTCCTGTAGTTTCAGAACGTAAAAAATCTTTCGTCCCAGCATGTATCCCCTTTTATCCTGGCGTCTCTCAAAAAATAGCCAAAAATCTTAAATCAGTAGGTCTCGATCCTATTTATCTCCCACCACCCAAATTGTCAGCTTTATTATGTAATAACAAAGAACCAACTGCCCTCCTCGATAAGGCCATCATTTATAAAATCTCCTGTGAATTGGTGATTATTACATTGGGCAATGCCGTCGCCCATTTCATCAAAGGCTTAAAGAACACAAAATTATAAACAACCCGTACAATAATTATCCCCTTAGCGAACACCTTCATGTTTTTGGCCATAATGCTAGGTGGGACTCAATAGACATACTAGCTCAACCTAAATCACATAAAACTCATTTTGATGTACGCGAATCTATAGAAATTTTAAAAAATAAATCTGCGCAATGTTTAAACCGTGACGATGGTCCCCTTAACTTATCCACGTTATCTCCACTTTTTAAATGTTTTTATGGTCCTCACCCTCTCCCACACAACAAACCAATTCCTTCTCTCGCAGAATCCCCCATTCCGACAATAGTAGCCTCGCGCGCGAACGAAGATATCGAGCCCGTTGCTCATATAACCCTTCGACGGTCGTCGCCTTCGGGAAAAAACGCTCGCCGCTAAAGAACAGTAGCCACTATATGTATAAAGCGCATAAATGTTTTTTCGTCCCAAAATTTTACCATTATACTGTCAGACTTGTAAAAATCCCTGAAGAAGGAGGAAGAGTTCCTCCGAAACGTTGGATTTTTAAATAAATAAATTGTGATTTTAAAACCGTTTTAAGTCTCTTTTCATTTAGTTTTTCACAATGTGCTTCTCTTCACTTCACTTTTATTTTAATCTGTTTCATGAACTGTTTTTAGCCTACTTATTTTAGTTTTTCCCCTCGTTGATAAACCTAAAATATAAATATTTATTGTTCTTCCCAAGTCTACCACGTTTTTCATCTTGGTCTGTTTAAAACCACTATTAAAATAAGCCTTTCCGTTACAGCCTAGCACTTCTAGCAGACTACGTGAGCCGACCTAGCTAAAAAGCGGGCGAGACACGCGTAAAATAGGACCACCTACGTTTTCACTTCGCCGTCTAAGGCCAGGGGATATTCGACCATGATGCCCGCGTATCGTCTCAAAATAGATATTCTGGTTTAATATAAATAAATAGATTCTTGGTATAGCATTAAAGCAAAATTCGAACTCAGACAGCGGGTTTTGGGAATAACCATAGTCGATTATTCAAAATAAGAGTCAAAGAGTCCTTACTACATTTTGTGATAAATTTAAAGTCATTTTCTCTGTAGAGAAACAGTGCTGCCATGCAAAGTTTTCACTCTGGCTGCGAAATGTAGTTTCTTTTTTGACAACCACAAATTTCATTTTCCACCCAAATGTAGTCATTCTCGCTAAGTAGAAATACATATTTTATTTATTTGATTCTCTAAATATGAATGAAATACAACTAAAACAATGTTTTTATTTTATATTTTAGGTGCACTGAACACGAGATTCACATTGGGAGTTTTACTGAGCTCGGAACTTTTATGCGTCATTTAATTCGCAGTATATCTACGACGCAACTTTCTATTCCAGTTACTGTCTCGGTCAATAAAGGAAATATGAAATGTACGATGATTCCAAATAAGAGTACGAACACTATGGACTTCTTTTGCGTGAATGGACAATCTCGAGAACCCACGCTTCAAAGTACAAACTCGAGCACAGTGACTAGATTTGTATCCTTACTAGGGCCTAACATGTTGAAGAACGGTCTTTTCAAAGTATCTCTTACATCAACAGCGTTGTCAACCTTACTACTTATTGATTGGATTGATAATTGCGAAGAGAAAGACATGAATCAAACCAGCAGCATTAGATTTCAAATTCTGAGAAATAGATCATTAAATCCGGATAAAGCTGTGCATGAACTTTCCAGAAATAACTCGGGGCGTAGTGTGTTTGATTTTCTCTAAGCGTAAAGATTTGATTATTTTTCATCCCCATTAGCATTGGAATGAAACTAAATATCTGATTCTATAAATCAATTTACATTTTTTACTCAGTGTAGATTTTGTATCGTGGCAGCAAACAAGTTAGTCTTGTTTGATCAGGTATCATATCAGTAATTCAACTAAACTATATATTATAAACGATTATTATTATTAATCTTATTTACTAATTTTTATCAAAATTATTTTTAATAAATCAAATAACAAAAAATATCAAAACAGGAGAAGCAGGCAAATATTCCACTTCAATTATCTATTTATTTTGGAATTAACTTCGTCATGTAGAATAATTTAGATAAATGTATGTTATAGAAATTCCCCGTATATCCAAAAAGAATGTTGGGTGGCTGTAGTATTATGTAGTATTGGGAAAATGCTATCAATACTATAAACCTCAGTCACTACTTCAAAATTATACGCAGTATATTTCGGCGACTTGAGCCCAATTTTGAGAGAACCAAAGTCTATATGAAGATTAATTTAAGCATCGGGTTCACAAAGATATGTTTATTGTGCTACATTTGTAACACCTGTATAAATGAAGAGTTTGTAAACACAACTTTAAAATAAAATATTATGTATCTAAGATACCACGATTACTTCAAATTGTTATCAAACATATGTTATTATAATTTACTACCAGACTAGTTGCACAGGAACCAAAAGTAGTGAAAACGGGTTAAAATCTCAAATTCAAAATTAGCAACCTATGAAAACGGTATAAAAGTATTCAATTGGGCAAGCTCCTAAGCCCGTTGCTCCAATTGTATTGATTGCAACAGCTCCCTTATATTTTACGTTTTTTCCCATCCTCTATTTTAGCATAATAGCGATAAAAGCAATGTGTAAAGGAATTCAAAAGATTTTCCTGTTCTCACTGGAACTTTAGGCTTTCAAAGTAAATACGAAATGGCAGATCTTAAACTACGAACACATTATTTTCCTTTTGGAGTACTTGTTAAAACTAGTAACAATTAGTCGTTTATTTTAACGTTATTGAGTTGAATAAAACTTTTTTAGTTTTGATGACCCTGGTAACTACATGTAGTACGTTCAAAAACGGATGTAACAGTTAACTTATATCATGATTAATAAAATATCTAAAAGTCAGTAAAATACACGTCATATTACTGAAACTCTTAAGGGGAGGGTGGCAACTGTGTTTTTCTTTGTAAGTCAACAAAACTGGTGCGAATTAACCTCATTTAATTGCATGAGATGTCGTAAAAACTGATCTTTGGTAATAATGACGTTTTGTGTATTTTTATCCCAAGAAAATGAGGCATCCGACATCAAAATTACTAATATTAACAAAAATCATTTTAATATATTAAACCAAATAGATTTTAGATGTTTAAAAAAACCTTCATTCATTTGAGAAATTTATGTCTTTTATAACAATCGTGTTTATTGAATTTATTTATTTGTGCAGATCATTATTTTACACCACTCTATTACTGATTTAGTAGGTAAGTTTAATTAAAGCCTAAGCGAATAATAAATTTAAGGAAATTGAATATCGAGCCCAGCAATTTGAACAGTGGTCCAGAAATTAGAACTCACTTGAACTTTGCACCGTTAGTTAGCAAAGTATAGAATGTATTTTTAAATGTTCGTGACATTCTGCTTATTTTGCAATGAAAATTTTACCCGACAATTTTTTTTATCGGGAATGCTAAGTCAATTAAATGGTTATTGAAATGGAGGTTAAGAACGTGTTCGAAAAAACATGGTCAAATATCCTTATCAAGCAAAAATGATAAGAAGATGGTTTTGAAAATTAAACACACATTCCATCGAAAAATTCCACACATGAACCTCAATTTTAGTGTCGTATTCAGAAAACATCTACTTAACCATTAAAAACCGCGAAAGATGCTTCGATATTTCTAATTTAATTCCTAAATAGCTGAAACGATCGGAAAGTTTCATTCAAGGCAATATTTTATTTGCATGAATTTCTTTCTCATTAAAAGTTGTGTATCATTTCTACCACATTGCACTAAATTCCATTAGTGTTTCATTAAGTGAGTTTAACCACTAATTTTATTAAGCGAATATAAAGATGTCAAACTCATAATATTTAATCTGTTGAGTGGAATTTCTCTGTGATATGACTTCCGAAAGTTCATTATTTCGAGTGGAACAAATATCAAACGAAGGCTACCGGAATACGTACTAAACCGTGTTCGAGAAACAGTATGCGAAATCCGGATTCAAAGTGTACCATGTCAAGTTGGCGTTCTTTAAATTACCAGATCAGATTGTTTAATGCATAAAAATCAAAACTACATCATATATATATCTCTTAATCTCAAGATTTAAGAAAAAACTCTAACCAAAATGAGATCGAAGCAACATTCAAACATGGGATAAGGTTGTGGTCTAGTGATCGACTATTCTTTTTAAGGTTCCTCCAACTTAACATTTTGAGGCGATATCTGCTGTTGTTGTTGTAATAGTTAAACATTCAGATTTATTTACATTATTTATATGTACATATTCAACATTAAAAACAATTTTAGTTATGTTTCTTGTATAAATCATTTAAAATTGTAAGTTATTAAAAATATTTAACTACCTTAATTAACATTGAGTAAAAATTTATAAAACTGGTGCACCTAAGATATCAACGCTCCTATATCACTAGTAGTCTCATCATAGCTCTTACAGCCCCGCACGGCTGACTATGGGCCACAAGGGCCCTACTGCGGACGGTCGCACTGTTGCAACTCATCCAACCCTCCGAAAGGTGCGGAAATGGGACAACCACTTCACACAGAACCGTGGTTTATATATCACCACCAGTGGTCATCCCGCTCACAAGAGGACAAGAGTCAGTGCCCTGCAGTTAAGATACTAAAAGACTTGAATACGGGCACACTGTAGCCTAGCGCCGTGCACATTTTTAGACTCACCGTTTGAGCCGGAAAAACGCGGAAGCGAGGGTTATATCACCACATAAGGATACCCGCTGGCACACAACTGGAAGCCAGCCCACCCGGAAAATCGGCATTTAAACGATTCTCCCCTCTAACCTGTGCCACAGTTACTAGCCCTTACCTTATCGAAATCAGAGGTCGGGATGTGTAACCAAGGTAACAGCTCTTAGTGCACAACCAAACTTTAGGCTTAAAAGTGCCAGACCACGACACTCTGGACATGTACATCAACTATTGTACCCCTTGGCCCGTTAAGGGCAAACATTAAATAATAATGTAATTCTTTGACTTATTGTTGATTTAGTAGCCATTGATATCGTCTACGGTAAAGCTTTGCTAACAAAATTTCAAACATCTTGCAACCTGGGAAATGATGCGATAACTCTTGGTTTGTTTTCAGTTGCTTCGGTTGTTTTGGTTAACATTAATGGCCAATAAATATCAAAATTTTTAAATTTTCGTTTTATTTATAAGTATAATTGAGGGGTACGACAATTCTTGGGAATTGTTTTCGGTGATAAATGGTTGGGTGAAGGCCAAATGCTGGATTTTACAATTGGATAAACGATTTATTGGAGAACGACATTTCAATGCAGAGTCATTCCACGCCAACTCACCCAATGATGTCACCATGGGTCAACCGATTTTTTAAAAATTTTATACACGTTTTTTCCTCTGTATAAAACTAACATTTCTGAATTTTGAGCGGAAACCACTAATTAAATTTTGAAATACGACGGCATCACCACAACCCCACCTTTTTCAGCTTAGGCATTTTCTGAATTCGTACCCCTTGGGGGCTGTTCACAAATTACGTAACGCAGAAAAACCACTTTTTGGACTCCCCCCTCCCCCTCGTAACAAAAAGTAACAAATGGAAAGACCCCTCTTCTTAAATTACGTAACAAATATCGACCCCCCCTTATATTATTATAGTACGTAACAACTAATATGCTGGTAATAAAGTACAATAAGACCAGGTACTAAATTTTACTAATCGTTCTCGCACCTTTGTCCATCCCGAGCGTGGGAGAATAGGCGAAACTGTAGATCAAGGTCATATGAAATTCTTTTAAACGTGGGTAAACCAATGAAAATGCTTATGTTTTAAATAATTGCAACTTTTTCTGAAAGTGATGAAAATTTTATTCTACGATATTAAAAATAAGATGTGTTACGTAACATTTTAGTGAACCCTCCCTCCCCCCACGTAACAATTCGTAACGCTTGCAGAAACCCCTCCTCCCCCCCCTACCGCGTTACGTAATTTGTGAACAGCCCCTTGACCAAATGTTAAATAGTTTTATTCTAATGATTATTTTTAATTGAAAGTTTGGATTTTTAAGTAAAAGAAGGCAAGGAATTCAGTGGTTTTATTTTCAGTTGATCAAAAATGCTCTTTTTAATTTTGATTATTATTATTATTATTAAAAATATTTTTTCCGGGGTAACGTTTGGTGCGCTTTAAAGCTAGGTCACAAGATGAAATACCAAAATATTTGGATACCGGTAGAAAGAGCTCGAGATAAGCTTTGAATTGATACCAAAACATATTGGTATATTTGATTGTTTCTCTATTTTCTAGACGACAATGTAATTTGCCGATTTTTACGAAATGGCTACTTGGTTACCACACTGTTTTTATTAGTTTTATAAACTTTGTTGACAATAACAGAAATTGCTGGTGGTAAAACCTATAAACTAGAGGGAGGGGGTAGCGAGGCGCGCTGTTCAAGATTAAACGAATAGCCCCTGGACGGGGCACTCAACGCTAAAACGCCGTTTTCATTTTTAACACGTGAGACGGCGAAAGTCATTCCAAAGACTCCATTTTCCTTCCCCATTTTCTAGGCTGCGAGCTAACAGCGACCGCGTCTCTCCTCTCTCGTTCAAGGTTCAAGGTTGTGTTGCAGCCAGTCGCGAAAGAACCCGTAGTAAAGAATTTTCCGAATTATTTCTGCAGCACTTTTAAGGTCGTTCGAAGTGGCAAAGTCTCGTTTCGGACGCCTAGTCTGCCCAAAGAGAGTAAAGTTATTTACTTTTTAGTACAGTTTTATAGTTTTAATCAGTTCCAACATTACATGGATGTTAGTCTACTTCCAAATTGTTCTGTTGGTGTAATTAATAACAGTCCTTGTCATATGAAAGTTTATACCAAAAGAACGGGATTTATATATTTGAGTGAAATTGGTGAAGACGACCTGCACCTTATTTCATTGAGGGCAAGCATTGACCAAGAAAGACTAACATCATTGTGTCACCACCATTTTGGAGTGCTACTATCAAGATATTCATCGCTACAATTGAAATGTTGCGATCCATTTAAAATACACAATAAGCCAATTGATGGCCCTTTCAAAAAGGTCTTAACTCTAGAAGACGTGAACGTTATCAATCAACACACAGACAAGGAAGTAAAGCCAGGTCAGAAACTCTGCACAAATTGTTGGACGAAGTATAGTTCTCTCGAGATTGCCAGCGCTAGTACAGTCCCTTATTTATCGCAGAGTGATGTCGCTACCTGTTTAGGCGAAGGAAGCCAACCTTATTCAATTCCAGAAGAAATCGAAAAATTGGAGCTGGATGTTTTGAATGAGACTCTGCTTACGTTCCAAACATCACCGATAAAGTTGCACTGTTTATCGTCACATTAGCGAGGTTTATACGGAAAACGGAAAATCATAGAGACTGTAAAAATATCAAAACCAAAGTTTCTAAAGTGTTAAATATCAGTGAAGAGACTTGCGATCGAGATTCCTCTAATTCAACTGATTTTGAAACTTTAATAATGGAAATAAAGGAAAAAGTGGGAAATTCCTCGAAAAACGACCAATGCAAGTTACTTACTTTAGCCCCCATTTCCTGGCCTATAACAAAAGTCGCGAAAGAGTTCGGTGTATCTGAATACCTAGCTAAGAGAGATAGAGCACTGAAAAATGAGTTCGGAATTCTACCAGAAATTTATAAGAAACGTGGAAGCAAATAGTTCTTTTTATAAACTAACGTGGCCTTCTTGTTGAAATGTTGCTCTTACAACACAGTCTCTTACTTTGACAATCCTACGAGCGCGCGCTACAGTCGCGAGGAATATAGCTTTTTCTAGAGCGCGTGCAAATCGCTCGTGCGAGGAATACACTAATAAAGTCTTGTGACGTAAGAGCAACATTTTAACAAGTTGGGCAAGACCACTTTTTATTTTATAAAATCAACTATTGTCAACGGAAGTGCAAGTTAAAACTGCTTCTTTCTTCGAAGAAGACGACGTGTCGAGAATGTGCCCAGGCAAGAAGACGACGTGTCGAGAATGTGCCCAGGCAAGAAGACGACGTGTCGAGAATGTGCCCAGGCAAGAAGACGACGTGTCGAGAATGTGCCAAGGCAAGAAGACGACGTGTCGAGAATGTGCCCAGGCAAGAAGACGACGTGTCGAGAATGTGCCCAGGCAAGAAGACGACGTGTCGAGAATGTGCCCAGGCAAGAAGACGACGTGTCGAGAATGTGCCCAGGCAAGAAAGACTTTGTGACGATTCGGGTAGACGGAGTTAAAATTCAAAAACCGAAAATGCTTTTACTATCTAACATACGAGAAATTTACATTCAGTTTAAAACTGATTATCCTAACTTCAAAATTGGATTTTCGATGTTTTGTAATCTGAGACCAAAGGGGTGCGTGACTGTTTCTTCCAAAGGAGCTCACACCGTGTGTGTCTGCGAAATTCATCAGAATATAAAATTAATGGCGCTAGCTCTACCAGTGAAATTAGATTATAAAGGTCTGATGTTAAAATATGTTTGCAACACCGACGAACGACAATGCATGCTTCACGAATTTGAAAAGTGCCCTGGAAATTAACTATTTTCAAACTACATAAGGGCAATGTTTACAGAAACAGAAATGGATTTAGACGATGAAATTAACTACAAGTCGTGGCTACATGTGGATGGGATAACTAAATTAATTGGCATTCATGAAAGTGCGAGTGATTTCATTGACACTTTTTAGAACGTATTCGCAAACCCATTCCACATCATTTCATTGCTAAATCGCAAGCTTCTTTCCTACGAAACCTCAAAGCGGAACTTCCAGAAAATCACGTTTTTGCCCTACTAGATTACGCTGAAAACTACTCGTTCATCGTCCAAGACGCAGTGCAGGGTTTTCACTGGGAAAACACTCAAGCAACCCTGCATCCATTCATAGCTTATTATAAAATTGAAATGGAATTGAAGAGTTTAAGCTGCTGCATTAGTAGTGATGAAATGGACCACGGTGCGGAAACAGTGCACTGTTTCATCAGTGTTTTCGTTAAACATCTACTCACCCGTCTACCAAACTTGAAACACATCCACTACTTCAGTGACGGAGCCGGTTCACAATACAAAAATTGCAAAAACCTCTTGAACTTTTGCTACCATGAATCGGACTTCGGTGTCACTGCGGAATGAATTTTTTTCGCAACAAGTCACGGGAAAAGTCCGTGCGATGGGCTAGGCGGAACGGCAAAGCGTTTAGTAGCAAGAGCTTCGCTTCAGCTACCAACTGAAAGTCCAATACTTACACCAAATCAGTTCTTTGAATGGGCTCAAGTTCATATTACTGGTATTATTTTTATTTACATTAGTAAACAATACGTAAAACGAAACTTGAAAAACATCAATGAGAGACTCTTTAAAGCTTCAACAATCGTGGGTACCCAAAGCCACCACCGTTTTGTTCCAAAATCAAAATATGAACTTATGATGTACCAGATATCTCAGGACGATTTCGGCACTAGAGCTAAAGTGGCGCAACCTGCGCAAGAAGACGACAATTTAGTTTCGTTTCAAGACGTCTCGATTGGACAGTATGCTGCTGCTATGTATGATGCCGATTGGTACATCGTGGTAATTCTCGAAACATTTAGAGAAGAAAATGACTTTCTAGTTAAGTTCATGAAAAGAGATAGTACAACCAATAAACTGTATTGGCCCTTGGTTGATGATATATGTGACGCTCCCCTTAATTCGATTGTATGCTGAGTTTCAGACCCCAAATCCACTGGTTCTAGAACTAGAGCCAAAACATTAAAACTTGAGGAAACCGATTTGGAAATTATAAAAACGTTAGTTATAAAACACGTGTAAGAGATGGAGAAGTTCTAAATTTTTGTGTTAATAAAGCATCTTAAAATTTAATTTTTTCAATATTTAAAAAAGTAGTGATTTTGTAAAAATCGGCAAATGACATTTTCGTCTAGAAAATAGAGAAACAATCAAATATACCAAAATGTTTTGGTATCAATTCAAAGCTAATCTTGTGTTCTTTCTAACGCTGTCCAAATATTTTGGTATTTCACCTTGTGACCTAGCTTTACAGCGCACCAAACGTTACCCCGGAAACAAATATTTCTCAATAGAAAAATAATTAAAATTAAAAAACCCATATTTGACCAAATAATAAATAGCACCACTGAATTCCTTGCCTTCTTTTACTTAAAAATTCAAACTTTCAATTAATAATAATCATTAGTAGAAAAGCTCTTTAAGTTTTTTTCAAGGGGTACGTATTCAGAAAACGCCTTAACTGAAAATGGCGGGGTTGTGGTTATGCCGTCGTATTTCAAAATATAATTATTGGTTTCCACTCAAAATTCAGAATTGTTAGTTTTATAAAGAGGCCAAAACGTATATTTGAAAAAATCGATTGACCCATGGTGACATCATTGGGTGAGTTGGCGTGGAATGACCGTGCACACATTTAAATAACATCAGATGCACATGTCTTTCACCAAACAAGAACACCACCCATCGTTCTCCACGCAAATGTTGCATCCGCCTAAAAGTTTCTCACCTTAAAGACGCCCACCCCAATTTCGCGATTAAGAGCATTCTCCAATAAACATTCATTAATGGTCTTATAGAAACATTTAGCATTACGAAAAGTGAGTACTGAAAATTATAGCACTACAGCTCCAGATGTTAAATAATCGAGTTTCTAAACGACAGAAAGCATCATCAAATGAGAAAGGCTTACTAGATCATTTAGATATAATCGTATCAAATGTTTTGAGACCGCTATGTATTTATTTGATAAAGTAAATGACCTACATTAATGATCAAAAGTTACTGAATGACCAATAAAAGCTGACTGGAGTTTATATTTCATATTTTTAATCCTGAACTGAGTGGGTTATTAGGCCAATTTCGATTGTTACTTTTGGTTTTTTCTATAGTAGAAGTTGTCAGTTGTGTAAGCCTTGGTAGTTTGGAGCGAAAAGGCAAGTTTCAGCAAGGAGAAATCCCTAGGCTGTTATTTCCATTTTGTTATTTATTTAAATTAATTGTGTTCAAATAAAGGTTCTCCACTGCAAGATACTTAATTATCTCAACAGCAGCTTTTTTAATTACCAGAATTTTAATAATTATATTAAGCTACACATATACAAATAATTCTTAAATATATGTATATTTATTCACATTAATTACGGAACTAAATGATGCGTTACACATTTATGCATTAGAATTGATACACCCCAGCTAGGATACACCATACAGATATGCTACAACTATGACGACATTTTCATTAATTGCAAAACAAGTGAAATTTAGAAAAGTTGTTAAAGCCATTTCAGATAAGCATAATTATACTATTTTAGTCCCTGAGTGTCGGTCTATTTATAGGCCTAGCTCAGAAGTATAAAATGTGTGCGTCGGTAAACGCGACCATATAGAGTAGTTCCACTCTGTAGCTTTCACAATCGTCGCCATTTTGTGCGTGTTTTTTCTCCTTGGGAAAAAGCGTGGGTGACGTAGTGTCATGTGAGACTGAAATCACGAGCTCTGCAACTGTTGTAAGCAAGATCTGCGAGAAAGCCCAGGGTCGGTATTGACGACTTTAAGAAGAATAATTCCGCAACCTTTGAACTGACTGTCGAAGAGCCCGACTCATTAATAACTATTTCAACAACAGACGGCAAAGAGTAGGAAAATTGGACCAAAAATGTATACACTTAACAAACAAACAAAATTACCCTAATCAGCACTGGTTAAAAGTCGGCAAATGCAACTTAGCTGAAACTGACTGTTGGGGAGGCTGGGAGCCCGACTAATCCATAAATATTTATACAACATTTGATAACCATCATTCTATAAACTGAGGGTTCGTTAAATGAAGTAGTACCAAATAAAAACCGAATAAAATATCATTTAACTTATTTACCTAATTTAACCAATTTTGGTTAAAATAACTAGTCGTCGTCGATATTAAAGTAAAAACTGTTTTTAAAAATGTAAAAAGGGGGCAAAGAAGCTTTACCTTAAAATATTTTAATTAAAGATAAAATTTATGAAATGCTCGGACCAATAGGTCTTCGAGGATAAAATTATATTTCGAATCTCGAACCAAATAGATTGGTCCGATTATTTCGTAAGTTTTATAATTAATTTAATTTCGTTTAGGTTAAGCATTTTTTGCCCTCTTTATACAATTTTTGAAAATGGTTTTTACTTTAATATCGACTAAAATAAAATAAAATACATGACGGATAATTCATGGTTTATACATATTTATTTTAAACTTTAAAAACACTGCGAGCTTTCGGGTATGACACCCCTTGTCAAGCTTATGTGTTAAGGGGTGTCTTACCCGAAAGCTCGCAGTGTTTTTAAAGTTTTAAATAAATATACATAAACCATGAAGTATCCGTAGTGTATTTTTTTCAGTTTAAGCTTACTCACTTTGGAGTAAAAGTTTATTTAAAAAACTTCTTTTTAGAATTTACAGTGCATGAATTAAAAAGAAAAAAAAACAAATAACAAAACCAACAAACACCAACCAACAACATTTTCAACAACTTTCCCTAACACTAAAATTTACAGTTTAAGAAGGGGACGCCATTTTCTTCTTTGACTAAACCACTGGATAGAAAATCTGGGTAGACCGATATATTATATTTTTGAAACATTCCTTTTCCATTTCTGTGAATTTTAATAAACGCGATACAAAGTGATTTTCAATAAGGCTTGATTACAAAAAGGGCATTCTGGTTTTAATCCGTATAATTTTGAAGCCAACTGAGGGGTTATAACCAAACTGTGCAATAGACGCCAAAGAATATTGCTTTCATGGTACGTGAATGAACTATTCCAAATAATTTTACAGTTTATATAGCATGAGTCTGGATTTTCTAGATATTCATTTACTATCTCGAGTGGTTTTTGTTTGTAAAAGGTCGGCACTGGGTTTAAAAAGGATTGTAATTTGGAGTTTTCACAATTTACTATAAGCTCATTTTCAAAATCATCAATATTTAGTTCTAAATGTAAGTTTACAGATATTGGATCTCCCAGATTTTCCTTTTCGAAAAACTCTGGCGGGAATTCACGAAAAAGATCCGTTTTGATCATAGCGGTTTGACGCGTCAACGCTCTTGTTGTTGCAGCACTGAGATTTTGTCCATTGTTTGAAAATTTAAAGGAGTTTTCCTCGGTGTTGAAAATGTTACGAAAAAATAGGAAACCATCTGATTTCCATTTAGGGTGGTATATTGGGAGGCTTAAAAAGGGGCAATTCCAAATCTGTAAATTTAGTAAACTTGAAAGATTAGAGGGTTTAGTCAGAACAATTTGTAGTGATTTCCAAAAGGTAAAAAGACTTTGATAGTAGCTCGGTAAGTTGTCTAGTAGTTGGACATAATCCTTAAGACTAAGAATTGAAAAGTCAATATTCTTGGTATTTGTTGATTTCCAGTAGTGTATTAGGATTCTAATGATTTTTTTATTTTAGTATAGGCAAATTTCTTCCATTGAATGTTTAAGTTCAGTAGACCGAAACCTCCTTCGCATATTCTTAGAGTTGTGAACTTGGCCTTACACCAGTGCTTGTTTTCATTTTGCCAGATAACTTCTAAGCAGTTTTTTTAAACAGCTCTGATAAATCATTAGGTATTTCCATGTGAGGTAGCAAATAAATAATTTTACTTTGAAGACTGTTACATAATTGGGCTCTTACTTTATACGATAAGTTTTTAACGATACTTTAAGCGTTTTCTAACGATATATGGATGGAATTTTTTTTTTAAAGATTTGCACCTATTGAAAAAACTAAGCCAAGAATTTTAATTTTCTTGCTGCTCCATGAGATCCCCAGAGGAGAGTCGGTTCTGCCCTTCCATTTACCAAGCCAGAGGCCGCGGCTCTTTTCTAGATTGAAACTAGCATTGCTAGCTCTTCCATATCTTACATATTCCGTTTTTATGATACTAAATCCATTTTCTGCTGTCAAGAAATTTCTAGAGTCGTCAGCGAAAGATTGAAGAACTAGCGGTTTTAACAGGAACGGTAAAGTTACTGAATGTTTTTGTAATTTGTCTCGGAGATGACATAAAAAGGGCTCCATCGATAGATTAAAGAGATATGATGACAGGGGGTCGCCTTGTCTTATACCTTTTGAAATTTTAAATTTCGAGGTTATAACATTATTTAATTTTACTCTTGCTTCGGCAGTTGAATAGGTTTTTTAACGAAGTTAGAGATTAATAAGCCGAGCCCAATGTGATCTAATATTATATACAAGTAATTATGGTTTACTCTATCAAAAACTTTAACTTGGTCCAAAGAGACTATAGCCAATGGAATATTCCTGTTTTCGAAGTATTTAATAATATCTCGAACTATGGTTATATTCGAACTTATACTCCGCCCAGGAATGCTAGACGTCGGATGTTCATTGATTATCTTGTCTATTATTTTTCAAATTTTATTTCCCAGAACCTTCGCGAAGATCTTATAATCGGCATTCAATAATGAGATGGGGCGCCAGTTTTTCAAGAATTTAGGATCACCTTGTTTAAAAATTAGGATAATTATAGCCATGGTAAAGGAACTTGGGATTTGGTCTAGTTTCGTGATAGATAAAAACATTTGAAAGATAATTTTACCCATTTCTGCCCAAAAATGTTGGTAAAACTCATTTGTGAGTCCGTCTTGTCCCGGTGATTTGCGCTTGGGTAAGTTTTTAACTACTATATCGAACGCGTTTTTTCCTAAATCGGCATTGCATTGTTTACTATCTTCATATTTAAATTTATTATTATTTTTTTTTCAATTAAAGCCTCTTCACAAAATCGAGGGGGCCACCACCGAACTTAGAAATCAAAATTTATTATAACATTTTGTTCGCTTTGACTAATTAAACCTGAAGTCAAGATTATTGGGTATAAGGAAACACTAAATTTTTTGAAGCACTCTCTCTCCATTTCTATCAATTTTCTTAGACGAGTATTAAAGTCCATTTCAATTAGAAGTGAACTGTCCTCTTCACAATTGTTCATTTTTTTTATATGAAAAGTAAATGACCAACTTGCTTAAAACAAACAGGTTTCTAGTAATACTGGAAAAGGGACCCGAGTTTACGTTATACACCCAATATTTAGTTTTATCAATTTTAAATTCTTTATAATATTTACAAATGAAAGTCTAGTTTTTCCAAGAAGCGTATAGTTATTGTACATTCCAAAAACATATGCTTTGCTTAGCTAAGCTTAGTTTATTTTATATTTTATATTTTATTTTATATTTTTTTTAAGCCTACTCAAAAATAGAGTAGGCATTTATTGTATCAAACAAAAATTACATAATCTGTAATATTTTACAGCAACAAATTTACAACAACATTATCATCCTGTAAAGAACAAATTCCCGTTTTCAACAATTCGGAGAATACATATTTATCGTTTTTCTTAAAAAATTCCAACTCGATTAAACACAAGAAAAAAAGCTTCTTATTGAAATAGGAATGTAACATATCTAAAGAATTTTCAATTTTTATGTTCATTCTCGAGTGGAAAATAAAATATATTGCTAATTTTGCGATATTATATAATTTTAAAATAACCTTAAAATGAACCAATATAGTTTCTCCTCTAATTTAAAATTTGGGTAAAAATTTATTATTAAAGTTTGAATATTTTCTAAAAATTCATTCGTTATTACGCAATCTAAGAAAATGTGTTTTATATCACCGCGTGATTTTTGCACAGTGGACAAATTGGGCTTAATCCGAAATTTTTTTCAGCTAAGATCGGAGTTGTATTACTATTTGTTGAGATCTTCCATAATATATTGTTTTCTTTTGGGAAAAAGCTGGCGTACCAGGCAACCTTTAAGTTATAATTTGTATTTAAATTATTTTCGTAAATTTAAATAACTCTTTTCTTTAGATTTTCGGATTGCGGGATTAAATATTTTTTAAATTGTTCTTTGCTTATATCTTCTATTGATTTTAAATTATCATTTTGAAGAATGCCTAAACTAAAATTTGAATTACTTAAATTATTCGTTTCTTCTAATAACTGCGTTACATCAAATTGTTCATAGCATTTTTTATTATTATTTTGAACTGGTTTGTGAGGCAACGTTCGGTGCACGCTCGCAGACCTTTGTTTAAGAATGGGTTTTTGAAGCTCATATTTTCACTGTCAAATAGATCCCTGAGAAATCTATAACCTGGCGTCTTCCACTTTGGGTGATAAAATTCCAAATGTATAAATGGGTTGTGAAATTTTGGAATATTTAATAAACTGTTTAAATTGGACGGTTTTTTTAAGCGGATCGGGATCGTCCTCCAAAAATCTAATATGTCGCAATAATACTTTGGGAGAAATTCATATTTTAGGTCAATTCCTGGTAGACCGAGAACGTCGTAGTTATAACCATACGCGTTAGTTTTTTTCAAATAATTTTCAACGAAAGCGCCCTCTATGGGGTGGCCCTTTCCTTCGATTAATCTTTGTAGTTTTGCGAACGAAAACATTTTCCACAAATTTGTAATCTCTTGGAGCCCAAAACCACCATGAATGGTTTTTTGTTTAATATCTTCCGAATTTAGCCATCGTCTTTCCCGAGTCCAGATTACGTCAGTGCATTTCCGAAACAGCTCTTCAGAAATTTTCGTAGGTAATGAGATAACGGGTAATATATAGAAAAATTTGCTGATTATAATATTGCAAAATATAGCTCGATTTTTAAAAGACATGTTGGGAGCAATAGATGATGCGATATTTAAGTCATTGACTATCTCATCACGTATCTGTTTGGCGTGGCAATCTAGATTTTCTTCTGTCGTTGTAAAGGTGACACATAGAATTTTAATTTCATTCTTGCTCCATTTAACGTCTAAAGGTTTATCGAGCCTATTCCTCCAGCCGCCAAGCCAGAGCCCGTTGCTTTTTTCGATGTTGAATTTGGAATTACTAATCGCGCTGTATCTTACGCATTCGTCTTTTAGTATTTGAAAGCCGTGGTTTGTAGTTATAAACGTGTTTAAGTCATCGGCGAAAGACATAACGGAGAGAGGGTTTAAAAAGAACGGAAGTTTGATTGAGTGCGCGTAAAGACTTTTACGTAAATGGCAGAGAAAAGATTCGATTGACATATTGAATAAAAAACTTGATAGGGGGTCGCCTTGGCGTATCCCCTTCGCGATTTTAAATTTGGCAGATAGTGTATTATTTACCTTTATACGCGCTTCGGCGTTGTTGTACACGTTTATTATAAACTTATTGATAGTTGCTCCAAAGCCAATGTGTTTTAAGATTTTAAATAAATAAGCGTGTTTAACCCGATCAAACGCCTTTGCTTGGTCTAAAGAGACTATCGCTAAAGGATCGTCCGAGTTTAGACTATAATGATAAACTATATCCCTCGTTACATTTAAGTTTGACGTAATATTCCTTCCAGGAATGCTTGACGTTGGTTCCCGGTGGATTATTTTTCCAATCATTTTGCGAAAACGAAAATGATAGCATTTTGTAATCGACGTTTAGTAAAGAGATTGGGCGCCAATTAGATAGTAACTTGGGATCTCCGTTTTTAAAAAGAAGTATAATAGTAGCGATGCTAAAAGAACTCGGGATTGTTTCAAGGTTTAAAATCGATAAAAACAATTTAAAAATAATTGGGCCTTTCAATGACCAGAAGTGTAAATAAAATTCGTTCGTCAGTCCGTCTTTACCGGGAGACTGGTTTTTTTTTTTAGCTCTTTAACGACAATATCTACTTCCGCTTTGATCAATGTGCAGCTGCACTCATTAGTCTCTTCTTGGGAAAGTTGAGGAATAATTTGAATATATTCACTACAGTCCGTGGTATTTTCATCGGCAAAGAAATTTCTGTAGTAGTTCACTATCTCTGTAAAAAGTTCCCCTTGGGATTCGGTTTCACCGCCATTTTCTAACTTTACGCTCATTAACTTGTTCACATTTTTATAGCTTTCTTCGCGTAGCAGCTTTTTCGACGGGTATTTATTTGCAACCATATTATTTATTTTTACACGGGTGAGTATCCCTTCCGCCTTCGTATTTTCAATCTCTTCTAATCTTTTTAGTAATTTTATTTTTTCATTAATCGGTAGATTATTGTCCCGTAGAAGTTTTTGGGTAATTTGCTTCGCTTCATCAGATTGATTAACCTTAGATTTAAACGTGTATTCTTTGATGATACATTTTATATAGTGTTTTGTTTTTTCCCACCAGGTCAAAATTTCTTCTTCTTGTGACGGAAAATCGATAAGGCGTTTCTCCCAAAACATTTTGAAAATATTATCGTAGTGTTGGTCATGTAGTAGGGAATTGTTGAAACACCAGGTGTCACTGATGTTTCTATTAATCTTAAGAGTATCCGTGCTTAATTCCATCATTACGGGTAGGTGGTCTGATGAACTTCCACCTGGGATCGTCAAGTCATTTCACGGCCATCAGGATGCAGTGTACGATACACATCCAGTAAATTATATTTGTTTAATAGTTCTTTAAGTTTTTTACATAGCATGGTACGATGTTCGACGGTCTCTATTCGGTCTAGATAGCATCCATAGTACAATTAAAATCTCCAAGGAGAATAAAATTAAAAGCGTTGTTTTGTTCAATATGGTTTGATATTTCTTCTAACAATTCAATAGCCGTCTTGTTTGACTGAGGCATGTAGATATTGTAGATAAAGATATTAAAGTTTGTATTTATAAAATGTATAACACTACACTGTAAAAAACCTTGAATTATATTTTCTGTTTCCATTCGTAAAGAATTACTTGTTAAAAACTTTACGTCATACGTCGACGTAACGCCGGCTCTGTGATTTGTGCAGCCACTAAAAGTATGAACATACGAATTTCGAGTAAAACTGGCCTAGGGGCTCTGTTGTAAAAAAGTATCTTGCCAGAATGCAAATGCGGAGTCAGTAGTTTTTAACAGATTTTGTTCTTTTATGAATTCTATGATTTTATTCAATCCTCTAGTGTTGTGTGTTATTATTTTTAAACCCATCTTGATAGAAGAGATATATATACATATTCTTATTACTTTGCTTTATTAGTTTTTTCTCAAATTGTCAATGAGCTTTGTTAAGCTGGTTCTTTCGGGCCAGTCTTACTCTTTAGTTAGTTTTTCCTGGAATATTTGGTTTGCTAGGCCAATAAGGTTAGTGGTATATTGAACCGCTAACGCCTTTGGTTTCTTCTTATCACGAACTTCTTCTAAAAATTCGTTGAATCTCTTGGGAGTAAGTACCGGTTTATCGGTACTTTCTTTAGATTGGCTTATGTTTTCTAACGACTGAACTCTCTGTCTTTTTGAATTGTCCGAGTTATTTAAATCGGGGGAAGTTTTTGATTGCGATGGCGTGCGTTTTTTATTTACTGGAGTTGAATTATCTGTTTGGTCATTTCCATTTACTCTTTCAGAATTTTGGGTTTTTTGTTATAGGGGAGGACGTTCCCGTCCAACTTGGCCTATATTCTGTAATTTTGTTTGGTGTATTTTCTATTTTCTATTAAATATTTATATATTATATTAATATTATATTTAATTAAATATCTTGGTATTTTAAATTATTTGATCGTGTTCAGGAATTAAACTCGGGTCGCATCGTTACAATGCAGAGAGTTTACCGCCGAGCCATTGACTTTCTTTAGGAAAATAGAAAGTAAAGAAACCATTATGATAAGGCGGGTTTTTTACCTTTTAAAAACGCTTAGAAAAAGGATAATTATTCAAAACTCCCGCGGAAACTATATCAAAGTAATAATATAGCACCACCGTATGGTGAAATATCAATCAAACCGGGTAAAAAATATAATCTTTTCAATTTTTCGAACTTAAGTAAAATCTTGACAGGTCTAAAAAACAACAAATAGATGTATATAAAGCCGTTGCCGTCAATAAAGAAGATTTAGTCTTTCTTAGTTCTTGGCTGTCAGACGAACTACTACAGGACGGGGTCCTGGTGTCGGTCAAAAGTTATGAGGTAACTTTGCGGTTTTAATTAGTATGTTTGGTCTTCGGTCAAGAAAAGAGTTAAATTGTGTTTCGCGTTTGGAACGTGAGTGAATGGACTTAAGTGTATGAACAGTGCGTGTTTAAGACTGAAAGTGTTAAAGTAATTGTGAACTAACTCAAGTCAGCTGTAAGATAAAGTTGATTGTTTTTATTTTTTGAATTGGAATAACCTAATTATACCCTTGAAATTATCAACACCAACCTGTGAGGCTAATTAAGTAGATTGGAAGTAATTAGTAGCGAACAGCTCTCAGCTGTTAATTAAGACAAGATTTTATAGTAAAGTTAGTTAAAATTACTCAGTATAATTTATGATATTTACTTAAGTGTAAGTGTGTTTTGGTTTATTTTTCAATCACGATGAACTAAGACACATCTAGTCTTCGACACTTGAGTACCAGTTCTGTACAATTACGTAGGAGGGATATATATTGTTGGGTTATTGATGAAAGTTAAATCTAGAACTTTCCATAGACTGTTCTGAATAAAAATAAACATTTATAATTTTGCATAATTCTGGTTGCCATTTTATTTTCTTATCACTCGCCCACAACATTAAATTTCTGGCAATCCCGAATCTACTAAATTTTCGATATAACGGCGACGGGAAATTAGGGAATATTCTTTTAACAAAATTTCGGTTAACTATCCTTTAATTCAAATCGGCGCCATTCCGTTAAAATTATTAACCAAAAAGCGAACGGTCGTTATAATACCCTCTGTAGATATTTATTTAATTAAAATTTGCTTTGTATTATATTCAACTGACAAACTTGTACAGTAAAAAGGGTTTAATTCAATTGTGCATTGTTATAATACGTCTAACTCACTGTTGTAACTACTTCACTTATGATATTCTGATTAAATTAAAATTGGTCGTTTCGTCTCAATTATTTTAATTATAATTAAAATTTTATACCGGGCGGGATAGAACTGGGATAACATTTTTAACAAATAACTCTAAATTGCGGAGATATATCTTAAAGAGTTATCTCGAGAAATTAATACCACTAGGGACTATTCTTCCGAGGAGAGGTATATTTTGGCTGGCCATCTTGTTTTGACTTGCGTGCAGAAGGAATTTTTTAATCTCGTAGGCGGGGCCAAACCGTCAAAACGATCTAACCATACGCGATACGGCATGATAATCATTCCAAGTAGAGATAGAACTAATTACACTGAACTCTAGAATAGTGAGTTTTAGGCTTAAAAACTCCAGAACTCAAACTTATAAAACCATCTTAATCTCCTGATTCCAAAACCTGGAGTACGTATTGTTTTCTTCAGCATAGTACTGACTAGATTTCCACGATTGTGTATTTAACATTCGCCGTATTAGTTATCTGTTTTCAACTCTAAAGTACGGGCAATTCCCAGCTGCATAGTTCCGTTAACGACTGAAATCCTCTACTACTAAATGTCAGAAAACATTAAGCGGCTTCGATATTATTCGGATACAACTATACATGTATAATTTTTATTGGAAATAGCGTAAATTTTCGCGTTACAACGTAGAGCCTTCACACATGAAAACTTTGGTGCTCCCTTTACCCGTATTCGGTTTCCGTAAATTTCAATGGATTTACAGGAATTTTGAAAAAAACACAATTTTGGGTGAGTAAAAATTAAATTTCCAATTGGAATTATCGTATTTGAAATAGCGACGAAACATTTCTGGCCATTTTATTCATTGTTTTATAGTACTATTTTTCAATACTAATAATTATATTATAAAATATGCTATAATCAAAGCAGTGTAAAGGTAGATATTGTTTTGATTAAATGATATATTTTACGGAATAAATTTAAAAACTAAAATGCAGTTTAGTACATTTCGAAAATGCCATAAAATATTAGGTATCGATTTTCCTTACCGTTTTACAAGTTGAGAGATTTATATACTATAAAGTACTTTTCTCAAAAATTATCCTTGATACTGTAACAGTAAACTAAATAAATATGGATTAGTAAAGATATACGCGTGAACGTCCTGGGCTCAGATTCTGAGGAAATTTTTAAAATGTTGTAAATCTAGCGAGTGTATATTATAACCATCGGTTAAAGGTACTGGTGGTGATGGCATTTTCTGGGTAAAAGTGGGTTAAGGAAGAGACATTGTATCTGGAACAAGACTATCTCATCTCCGAACAGGGCTGCCTTGCGTTAGTTACATTTCGAGGAAACTTCATAGTTTATGTATTTCATTTATTTTGTTTTTGAAAAACGATCAAGTGGGGTCAACCACATGCTTTTAACACAAAACCAACAAAAAAAATTAAAATGAAGGTTTTAATTCCAAACTCTTATATCTTACCCAAATAAAAATAAATTAAATTCATAACCTACAATGTCGTAACTAGTTTTAATAATTTGTTAATGTTTAATAAATTAAACGGTAAGAAGTTTAAGTGTCCCTTATTATGTTTAAGTGTGTAATCCATAAAGTTAATTTCGTCTATAAACTTTTTCATTACCTTTTAATCAGCGCGTTTTTCCTACACTTTTGACTTAAGCCAAAAATATTCAATTCAGAGCTCTCGTCAAAAAAGTATTTGTCTTGTCCATTTTGTTGTCAAATAATTGTGTGAATTATTTTCCAGGTAATCCTTAATTAATTCAAGCATTAAAGATATCCATCATACAATAATTAAAAAACCCCTCTTTTGAATCAGATTAACATTAACGTTTAAACCTTACCAACTGTACAGATCATATCACAAAGTTTCCCTTAGCTGTTTAATATAATTATTTAAACAAGTTCAAGTTCAAGTTCAAGTTTATTGTTTATCATTTCGCTTTTTATAAATTAGAAGAAAAATTTAGTCCTGCGCACTTTGATGCTAATTAAAAAGATTTTGTCTACATCACATGACCATGTGTAATCGCTTCCTTTAATTCAAGCGCAAAAACTCCACACACCTTCATTGTATCAACAAGAAAAATTCCGAAATTCGTGGCACTATCATTAGACAGCGACACCATGGTGACATTTTCAAGTTCGCAGGCATGGATATTTTGCAACCCGGGAAAGACAGAAGAAAGTCGAGAATAGATTCCACAAGCCAAAGGAAATTGGGAATAACCAATGATCATTGAAAGTAATGAGGGCATTAATGGTTTTATATTGGATCCTGTACAAAAACTTCAGGAGTTTGGTTTTAGGCCAAAATCGCGGCAGCCTAAACTAATTGCGAACGTTAAAAGGTGTGGCAAAACCCAAATCGTATAAAGTGGAAGTGTGCGCTATTAACTCCAGCTCATAAATAACAGAAAGGATACCTTTTATATGGAAAATGTCCATAACATTCAAGGTTTCCCATGTATGTGAAAAGTGTCATTAACACATTCACCCCCCCCCTAATATAATACGAACGAAGTTTTCATCGCAGACGACAATTGATCACACCAATAGAAGTTATACTGGGTGAAACTTGAAACTATTTCTTCTACGTTGAGCTTAAAGGGGTTATTCCCAAGTTCTTCGCCTCTTAAACATATTCTAGAGGAGTCATAATCATAATCCAATATCCGTACCGTAAATCAGACAAAAGATAATCAGAAAAAGAACCAAGGGTCGTAATCGAGACAAACTGTAAATCGCGATAATTTTCGACGAAACGTTTCACATATTGAAGTTTGGTTCAATTTGGCCCTGTTCAGAATACGAGATTACAAAGAAGCTCGCACTGATCCAATTAAAAATAGTAAGAACGGTGTTATTTTTATGCCCACGTAATAGCATTTTCTTCTTGAATCTTAATAATGATACGTATTTTTTGGAATAATTTGGTAACCATAAAGAGATATTTTGCGATTGAGCTTTTTTAAAAATTAAATCGGCTCACTGTTCCTTTAGTGTAAAACCCTCTCTCGGATTTGATTCACAAAACGACTTTCATATTTGTCGCCATCTTCAAGGTATCATTAATATAATTGAAAAAGTTCTTAAGCATCTTCGCGTTTAAAGGTTGCAAGTGTTCTTAAATTTTTCTAAATCTTCTAATTGTAATGAACCGGATTGTGTCTTACAGTGCCTAACCTTTATAACATTTAATTATTGAAATTTAGGTATGCATTTTAGTCATCAATTTAAGCATTTCCAGTGTGTTTGATTTCTATCACGTATAAATTTATGTCATTTTAATTTAAAATACTTTTTATATCGAAATTTTTCAATATGAACTTATTTTATCTTAGTTTCATCATAAGTGTTTCCTATTATTACATAAGTGTGACAGTTACTATTCTTCACAAGCAAAGTTTTATTGAGAGCTATTCACAAAACAGACTGCATTACGGTCTTCGTAGCGGTTTTGCGTCCGGTTGCTAGCGCGTCACACGTAGACTTTGAGAGCGCCCCGCTAGAGGGAGATATTTATCTGGTGATGACGTCACTCTTAGTAAAATATTCCCCAAAGTGACAAACTGATGGAATAATATTATCGACTTATGGTTTTATTTGTAAAGCTAAAGTTCATAGCACGCGCATTTTTTTCATTCTGTTGGCGCGGGCAAAGTTGAACGAACCTTTCTATATTGAAATATTAAGCAGAGCGCCCTTTAAAATATCACGATTTTACAAGTATGTCCTGGCTTTCTGTATTAATATTTCTACTATCGCTGAAGAGGTTTTATTTAAGTGTCTATTGTACCAGCTTGTTTTCGAGGCGTGAATAAATATAGTCCGAAGAGCGATGGTATGGTTTTTACATTTTTTGGAGTATAAAGTAACTTTTTTATCCAAATATTGTACATTAACTTTAGGCCAACTTGTTTATTTCACGCCTCGACAACAAGACGGTGCGTACGAAAAGTGTTCACAAGTTTCACTGATAGCCTTCCACTCTATGTGAGTGGGTTACTCGATGTATTGTATTTTTATACAAATATAATTTAAATAAAATCTTTAATTTTCGACCGTCATGCAAAATATATATTAATATTAGACCACTGTAAATAAAAGAAAAACATACATGTTGAAAATGAATATTATGTATTATACCTATAATATTGTTTTATGCCTAAGGGTTAGGAAATGGAACTTCAGTTGAAGTGGCAACTGGACTAGAAACAACATTATCTGTAGGAACATTTGTGCACTAAACAGGTACCAGAGCGTTTTGAATTCCAATAAGAATGTTATTTGTATAATTTAAATGGCTTGAAAATGCAACAGCGAGTTGGGAATTTTGAGACCGTTGGACAACCATTTCAGTGTGTATTAAGGACAAAATATGATTTAAACATTCCTGATTATTAACGACTGACTGGGCTGCCTGATCAAATGTGTCAGCGGATGTTACAGTAGGAGTTGGTTCCGGTGCTCTGCGAGTTTTCCTTTGTGACTTCTTTTTGTTTTATCTTGTGAACCTTTTATATGCATACCAGAGTTCTGTAGTGAGTAAATATCACAACACCATCAAGGTTACTACACTATATCCAATTCAAATGCTCCTGGCTATATTTAATAGGATATTTCCAGAATGTTTGAGTGAAATTTAAGTGACTTTTAATTTTGATATACATTTTTTAAATTTTTTGGTTTTCTAAGGTTAATTTTTCAATTTATTTATCTATGGAAACCCTATATTTTCATTTAAAATATTATAGCAAATTATTTTGGGGGACTGGACGGTGCTTCCTCTATGGTTTCTAATTGTGGTGTTGGAAATGGTCTATTAGGAAGTGGGTTTTCACATCTGTTTATGAAAGTACAACTGAGGTAAATATTTTAACGTATCTAACCTGAGCTTATTCAAATATACCTATGTCCGCGACCAACTCTTCCAAACTTCTAAATTTCTTTCTTCCCATTCTGACATTCTAATTCTTAACACATTTTACTACGTCTCTTCAAAGAATATTCTATCACATCACCACCACCACCTACACTAGGTGGAGTATCCATTTCGTTGACATGCAATTGGCCTGAATTTGGGGTGCCAATAATTATCGCGACACTGGTGGAAGGGGGGTGTGTGTGAAAATTTTTCACTTGCGGATGATTTCCTTGCCTTATATGGGCAACAAAAATTAATATCTATCTTTTTCTTGTACTATAACACAGCTTAATGGATGTTACTTGGTTAAATTTAATCTGATAGTGATAATAGGGTTAATTTTCAATGTTTAAGATTGCTGCTTCATGAATCATAATGTATTACCATCTCTGATCTTTCCACGGTATTTATTTATTCACAAAAACGATTCATTTCGGGTTATGCCAATTTTCAACAATTTGGGTTTATGTATCATTTTTTATGGCACCTAGAAGAAACTATTACTAACACACTCACAAAAGATTTCAAGTCTCATAGTATTCCCTTGCTTTGCTTGCTCGTTCAATTAAGTGCGCTTAATTATTACTTGAAATATCTATATTATTTCAAAGATACATTTTGGGGCAAACAAAATTAATACAGTGTAGTAAAAACCATTTTTCTTGACTCTCAGGTTTTTTCACAGTTTCCGAGTGAGCTGTTAATATTTAAAAACTTTTAATTTTAATTTTTCATGAAGTTTCCTATTTTTATTTTAAACATTCCTAGTTTAAAAAATATGAACGGTGGGTCAGAATAAAGCGATAGATATTATTTTTTTTAAACCAGTTTAAAGACAGACTTAGGGGGAGGGACTAATTTGGGACATAAAAAGGATTGATTGATGATATTTTAGATTTTTTGGGGAAAATTTAAAAAAAAATAATGTGTATTTTAGTTTAATTCATAGGGAATGGAAATATTTGGTGTAGTACAGAAGTAAAAAATCTGGAGAGCCGCAGCGCTTCGTGAAAATCATTATTAGGATGGTTTTAGTAAATAAGTAATTATATGTTAATTAACATTTTTCAGAAACACGTGAACGGACCATTAATAATATTATTCAATTTAAGCAAAAACAAGCGTATCTAATTTGAAAACACAGCTTAAGGCTGCTCTTTTATCTTAATCCATTAACCGTGTCGGATTCAGCCCTATGAAGGCCCCAAGACAGTCATAATTTCGGGGCCCCGTTCGGATATCCTTATTTCTAATACTTTTTGATTTTCTAAATGAACAATTTTAATTATTAATGCTATTAAACCAATTTAATTTCCCAAAGCTTGTTTAGCATTTGCACTTCTATTAAATTAGGGTTTCCTTTTAAGTATTTAAATTGCGGAAACACAGATATTAAAATCATTATATCAACGTACTTCAGTAATTAAGCATGCCTCGTTATAGCCATCTAGTAAGTCATTTATTTCAAATGTTCTAGCTTGACAGGCGACCCGATCACAATACTATTATCCGTGCTGTTCGTGACTTTGAAGATGATGGCAACGTGAATTCCATATTCCGCGGTCGGAAACATCATAACATTAATATGGAAGAAAGAATCATCGCCTACTTTCTCGCCTACCCTCCTAACCACACGTGGAGCGATGAAACTCTACACTGGGGATTTCCTCACCACAACCAGGTCCAATTTCGCTTCAACATCTGGTCGAAAGAGAAATTACAATGTTTCGACTCGTAACTCCAGCTATGGTCCATGGTGCATTTCAAAATATGCTGTATCGCGCACGAACGTGTATAGCAGCGAATGGTGGAATTATTGAACCACATTTCTAGCATAAAACTGGTACATTCGTAAATTTTGTAACACTTTCAGAAATAGTTTTTTTCTCAAAATTTATTACCAATTATTTTAAAAAACGGTCATTTTTACCAATAATACAAACATTACAATTTAGATAGGTTTCTTTTTAAATTAGTTGTTAAAAGGCATAAGTCACCTACTATCAACTTGTTATTTTATGAGCTAACATCTGTGAAAAATTGACCAATTCTGATCTAACCAATTTCATTAAATATTTTTGAGTATGATCTACAACTTGTTCCTGGACCATTTTCGTCTACCACCTAAGATTTAAAAAAATATTTTCCAAACCGTGAAAAATGTCACGATTTTTCTGAAATTTACAAATAACAACGACCATCCCCGACAGTGTACATCCTGAAACTTTTAAATTTCTAGGTAATATAGTTTATAAGACAAACTGCTGGGGCGATTAAAAAAGTGGTCAAAAACGATATTTGGTGTTTCCGGCGGATATGGAAATGCTACACGTGAATCAAGACATAAGTAGGAAAGATATTAGTAAAATATTAAAAATAAAATTGGTTTCAACTTGCTATCATTCAAAGTTTTTGAGATAATCGCAAATAAGTGCCAAAATCCCAACGGCCGAAGACTTATTTAACAGAGTGTACGTCAAACTACTGAAAAAACCGCTATCTGTCAACTTTTCCAATTTTTATATCATTTGCTACTCAGCTACACTTCAGTGTTATACATAAAAGTTAACAATGTTTTCGAAGGGGTGTTCATGGTGACGCCAGCACCATCTAAATTTCTCACTGGCATTATCAAAGCTATACTATGGGGGAAAATCTCAGTCTTTTAACCATATTTCTGTAAACCTTGCTATAGAAGCTAGCATAAATTATATTTAGGTCTAATACAACGTGTTAAAAATATACACGCGGTTCTTGTATTTTTTGTGTTAATTGAAAAAAAAGAATTAAAGCTAAAATATTACCACATAACGTTTCGCCAACGTACGTAACTTAATCTTCATAAAGATAATTTAAATTCATAATTTAATCATAAATTTTTTATTTAAGCTTATATTAAGGATTTAGTTTTAAATTTATCATAAATAGCTGAAACGTTGCTAGTTTCTCAATAATTGTGAGCCGAACGAACATTTTTAATCAATTTAGAACAAAAATTGTGGCAATGTGGTTTTTTTTGCTTTCTTGCCCCTGGAAACTGAAAACTTAATACATCATTTATTGGAATACATTATGGAGTAGCGAAGTTTGCGTAAGTATTTAGGTGTCATGCTTGATTTGCTAAACTAAACATATTGATTTATTTAATAAAGGATGAACTAAAAAACTAAAACAGTGAATGATACACATAATCCTAGATAACAAATAAGGAACACGGGCATTAGCCTTAATGGTTTCTTTAACAGGAGGCTTCTATCAATTCAATTCAATTTATTCAAATAACGTGTTATTTGAATTTATTACAGGTTATAAGGGAGAAGGTAAAATGCTACTTGGGAATTGAAATGGCTTTCGTTAAATGCACTGATAAAGTTTTAGTGGTTTAAAAATAATCTATGGGTCGATACATATTTTTCTCTCGCCAATCAGTGGCTATACCTTCGACAACAGTGTTAGGGCAATTGAAGATGACATGTTCTAGCATCTCTTCCGGGCAACTGCGTAATAAGCAGGCAGCCGACAACCCGTCCACCTCGTGGAGCCTTGTCCCCACAAGGATTAAGCCCGTATGGGCTTGAAACAGAATCCCGCTACCAAAACTGCCATTGTAGCATGTCAATTTAGCTGGCTTAGACTTGTTCTTAGCATAAGTAGATAAACTTCGCTTTTCCTTAGTTTGGCACAACCAATGTCTCTCTCTAGCAACCTTGGCCTCCGCCTCGACCACATTCACCCACTTGTTATATTCAGTAGCCTTACATCTTTCCGTACCTATGCCATATTTACTGTCTAATTGCGAGACTCTCCTAGTCCAGGCGGTCAAATAGCCATTGGAGCGGATAAAAACGATAATGATTTTTGCAATTCTTTCCTTGGGCATGAACTTGAGACGCCCCAGATACTTCAATTTGCTCTTAGCCGCTCTCTGCTCCATTGTGCTCCAGCCCATCTCACCCTATACCACCACATTCGCAGCCATAGGACCCGCATTTAGCGCAGTGCGACCTACTTCACGCTGTACTCGCTCGGACACTTTATTAGGTAGTTTCGAATAGCAAATCACCTCATTGACTTACGTAACCGCTGGAACAGCCACTGTCTTCCATAGAGTGCGTCCTACCGAATATTTGTTTTATGACACCTCAGCTAGATTTCTGACAGCCCATCTCAGTGTATTACACTAAATAGCCATTTCTTGAAGTAGTTCTTCTAGCGATATCAAGGTGACTCCAAGGTAGGTATAGCTTGAGACTCTCTTCATGGGCTGTCCATGTAGATAATACATGGGTTCAGGCTGTGATTGTGGTGTGCTACTTATGTAATTGAACTTATCAATACTGAAGGTCAAGCCAAGTCGAGCGGCAAATGTCGAGTAAGTGCATGACGCATATCGGAAGGATTGTTCGAAAAAAGGACTATGTCATCGGCACATCATTTAGACTATACACGTAACTGCATCTTGAATATAAACTTGAATTATCTCTCACTATCTCATCCGGTAATCCTTTAGACAAAAGCTTATCCCACAGCCCAGATGGCACTATTTACGCTATCGTATGCCTTTTTTATATCTAAAAGATCCAGAAGACTAGTAATGACAAAAAGGTGGTCAGCCATTCTTCTATCTGGGTGGAATCCCGCTTGTTCCTCACTAGGCCCGCTCCGACACTCAACATAAGCACCTAGTTTGTCTTTAATAAGCATTGCGTAGATTTTGTACATTATGGACGTCATTGTGATTGGGCGATACGAGTCTAGGTCTGTGTCGGACCAAGTCGTTTCAATACTTCAACATATATCCCATCAAGGCCAGCAGCTTTCCCCTTTTTCAGACGGATCAAGACGTCTGCAAGATTCTTGAGCGTAAACTTATCTAGAAGAATGTTTTTGACAGCAGCTAGAGGAGGGTTTTCTGTGCGGTGTACATTTTCAGTGGAGTAAATAGAAACTCCAGAGATAGTATTCTGATACAGAGGGGTTACAAAAGGAACTGCTAATTCTACCTCACCGTCACGCATATAGTTCGATATACGTTCTGATATCATGACCCTATCCGTCAGGTGTTTGCCATCCTTTGTTTTAACTCGTGGGTTTTTGACTTCTTGTTTTCCGACGTGTTTAAGCTTCTTCATGAATTTCCAAAATTTACGGCCCGGTCCTTTGCTGATTGTTCGATATTGTTCTCTAGCCTAGTGTGATAGTGCTTGATTTTCTGGGCGATAAGCGTTTTAGCATTCGATTTCTCAGTCTGGTACTCAAGCCATTTACCCCTTACTACATCGGTGTCTTCCTTTGCGCTTAAGGCCATACGGTGTGCCTTACTCGTGGTCTTCCGGGCAGAGATAGCTTGTGAAACCTCTTGGTCCCACCATTTCTATGGAGATAAGCCATTCTTTAGCTCACCTGCCGTGCTTTTCTTGGGTATTGTTTATTCCATTGTTGCATGAATAGCAGAGATAAAATCTGCACGTTCTTCCATTGCCCTCGAGAAGTTGGTAAGCACGTCTTTATTTTCAAAATTCCAGAACACCTTCGGCGTCCCACGGTCGCCCGTAGCACGGTGCCTGTAGTCAGATGCGAAATTATATTCTTAGAAGATGGCATTATGGTCGCTACAGACACCATTATCACAGTCGACATCTATATACATATTAACAAGGTTATCAGTAAGTCATTCGGATTGTAGGACATACTCTAATTGACTTAGGGCCACGCCAAGTAGTACAGCCATGGCATTTGGGTGATAAGTTGGCAATCGCTTAAGCGTTAGTTTCTTCATTAATTTTCCACTCACATCTTCGGCCCCAAACTCTGGAATATGGGTATTAAAATAACCAAACAGACATACTTTGTTCCCTTTGGATACTTCATCAATTATATCCTTCTCCAAACAGTTATAGATTTGTTTATTATTTAGCTTATCATGCAAAGCTTACTAATCGCTCTGTTGTGCTGATCAACACTCCAACACCTCCACCCTTCTTATCCTTACCATGACGGTTCAACCCGAGCCAGTGAGTCCCGCTAGGTACATGAGGAGTTTCACCGTCATGTAGATGAGTTTCGGTCGTACAGAATAAACGCAAGTTCTCCTTATCCATAACTTGCGCTAGCTCAACCGACTTAGCCTCGGCCCTACCACCTCTGATATTCTGGAGACCAAAACGAAAACTATCGTGGTTCTGTTTTACTTTCTGGCTCCTCCTCTTTCCCCGCTTCTTTTTTCTGTACTGTTTATCAATATTTATCTGACGTGTTTCAGAAAAGCTACTTGTATCAACGATACCGGTCGGTTTTAGAACAGCTCCCGGACGGGGTACCAAAACGCTAGCATTACTAATTAAATGAAAAAAATGCATTCTTAGGCATTTTAATTTTAATATTATGCAAACAGGCGGTATCACACGCTATGCTATTAGTCGTATAAGTAACATAAATAGCATTCCTTATAGTTTGTTCATACTCTTCTAGCTTAGAGGGAACAGGGCTTAAAGTCTAAGCAGTAGCTTCTAATGACTGTTCTGGGTCTTTAACATTGACGAATGGAGTTGAAGGCCCTACTGAGCATGTTTTGTTTGAGAGTATACTGTAGACTTCACATGACGTTCGCGTGGCTGATCTCGACCATGGAAATGGGATTGACGTATTCGGTGACAACGTTGTTGTATCAGAGGACAATGAATAGTTAATGTAAATGAAGGTTGCTTTGCCCCTGGAATTTCCCGCAATTTACGTGCTTCCGCCAGAATAAGGTCCCTGGTTTCCTTCGAATCAACAGTGATATTAATTGGACGGAATTTAAGTATTAGACTACGCCTCCTGCGACAGCTGCTAACAACTTCAAAATTAATTTTTAGTTTTAGTTAATCAATGAGCCAATCATTTACATTCCCCATGCCGTCGATTTCTGCCTCTACTTTATACGCTATGATATTGCACAAATGAACTTCATCTGCAGATCCGTGCCCCTCGACGCTAGCTTTACTCTGAAGATCTTGAATGGTGCGCCTTTGCTCTTCTACCTTTAGTTTTAGTATATCCAGGTCCTTTGTCATCTCTCCAATAAATTGCTGACAGGCACCGTCGTCTGTCTTGTTGTTAAGTTGTTTTTCTACCGCTAGCAACCTCTTACTGATTGTCTCGTCAATCTGTGCTAGATCCCCCGTGATATTTTTCTGTATATTGTCCATGTAAGTTTTCATATTTCTAGCCATTGACTTGCTCGCTTGTTCAAGTTCATCTAGTTTTGCCATGACTTGCGTCGGTTGATAATTGAGTTTGCGGTCAATAATTAGTTCCATGCCAGTCATAATATCTTCTAGTGTGAAGCCTAATGGGGCTCTCAGTTCAACTTATTTTTTGGCATTGCATGTAATCTCCAGCCCTTTCTCTTGGCGGCTCCCAGACACACTTCACCAGATATAATACCATCACCAACAGGCCCCTAGTCTGACTAACAGTCCCTGCCTTTGTACAACCAGTACATGTAAAGGAGTTGGCAATGTCTCTTGGGATCATATGGTCTTCAGGAACTTTAATATGTACACATTCCGTATGGCACCAAAAATTGCATTTGTTGCACTCAATCCATACTTTTTCTAATTTGGTACCCAACAACTTTGAAATATAGTGATATGCATGGAAAATTGAGAACTCCATGGCGTGTTTATTTTACATCGAACACAAAAATTAGATCTCCCTTCGTAAATTGGCGGTTGTGTGCAATTATGAGTGCTAACTTTAATTTAAAATTGAAACCAGCTTATTGGAAATATTTATCGATGATACACAAAGTGAATAATTTATTATATTTGAACAAGTTGTTAATGTTACTTAGAAACGGTTGTTTGCAACAACACTAACGTCTTAAAATCTAAATGTCTTTGAGAAAGATATACTAGCTTTGCTATTTACGAAGCAATGTAATTTTTATGATAATGATTTCGATAAAATTGATATTATTATTTGTAAAGACCTTTTATTTAAGTTAATGCATAATATTAGTGTTTTGTTTAAAAGTAGGGGTGTGCAAAATATTTGGCGAGACCAAATAATTCGATCGAATAGCGCTAGGAAAAGTTCGCGAATAGACGATTTTTCGAAAAGGGAGGGTAAAAGTATTTGGTATTTTCAAATAGTTCTCAAACTGGTTTTTCTAATTTGTTTCAAGAAGAGTGCAGTGAAAATTCCGAAGCAGTCCTTATTTCTGACACCGCTTTAGGCCACAGCGGCAAGGACTATATTAAGAGACACCTTGCGCGTCCATACTCTGTGTATTAAAACTTTTTAGCGAAAGGGAGAAGCTGTTAAATAATTTATTCTAGATTCTAGTGGCTAGATTATTGGCGTGCACGGTTTTCTGTTTTGGAATTTTCTAGAATAAAAACGTAAGACTAAAAACTAAACCAGGAGTAAGGTGTAAGTAGTTTTGTGTAACATGTTCAACTTATTTGAATGGTCGGTCAAGAGTTTATTAAATTAAAGAATTAAATTTTTACAAAAGATACTAAAATGGCCATATTTTTAGCTAAAGGCCCAAATTAAATTATATTCTTATTTTCATGTTAAACGTCCCGTGATTTCTTTTCTTTTAAATAAATTAACAAATACTCCAGTGATTTCAACTTTTTTTCAATATGCGAACTATTTGGTTATTTGAAAACCAAATACGTTTAATTATTTCATATTTTAAATTTGTTTGGAATTTACTCAAATAACTTGCTTGGATTTTTGACCTAAAAATATTCGACCAAATTATTTGACGTTTAAAATATTTGAGTTGGTATTTGACGTGCCTTGAAAAAAATATTTTATATTCGATTCGATCCTCACGAAATGGTATTGACACACCTGTACTTAAAAGTATAAACACTGAGCAAAAACTCGAATAAAATGCCGTAAAGTAATTTTGCGCAAATGTTTATGCACAAGTCGCCTATATATTTGGACTTACCTTTACATTTTCCAAATCTACCATTCTATGTTTCTTTTTCGCATTTAATTGATAATCAAAGAGTATTTGTCTTTGCAATTTGCGATGCAACGCTGGCAGACACTTCTTGTATTTTTGGTATTTCGCAATTAAAACTAACCTTTTTAACTACATTAAAAAGAAACCATAATATTAGAACTGAAACTTGAAAAAATAAACTAATAACTAAAATAGAAATCTACTTTCTCTTGCAGAAAACAGAAATACCTTTTTGGTCATGTTTTTAAATAAAACTTTTAGTGAATTTTTCAATTATGGTACATTATTTACACTAACGCCCTCTTACGTTAGTCTACAAAATCTCCTAGTTTAAAAGATCCGTATCTCTGTATCAGGTGTGTCTGTTGGAGCAACAAATACACCCCACGCAATGCAAGGAGACCCCAACGCGTTTTAATACGCCCATTTTCGTGTGTACATTTCTCAATGGCCATTGGAAGGGGAAAGTTCAGAACCGGTTTCCCCTCTCCGCCCGTCAAACGCTTTGGCAAAGGGGCCAGGGCGTATAAAGTCTAGTTGTGTTCACCTGTGTTTGTTGCTCCTAGGTCTAAAGTACAACTGCGTCTGATCTTTTAAAGTCTCGGCGGATTTCAATGACCATCGTTATAAGGCCAGAACCCAAGCCGCATCTTCGAGAAATATCTCTGAACGGCAAAGGCATCAGGTTCTTGGCAACACGCGGCTTCTCAAAGTGAGTCCGTTCTCTCAGCCAAGCTGGATAAAAGCCAAGAGAAACAACTAAAGCCAGATGGAAAATTAGACCGTCTCTCCCAACAAAATTGTAATGCAGAAATAAAAGTTAGAGATATGGAAAATCCTTGCTCATTTAAAAGAAATAAATTAAAACTTTAGTCGATTCGCTAAATAATATGCATATGGAAGTAGATTTATAAGTTACAAAAAAAGAAGCTAAAAGATTGAGATAAGAAAACCTCGAAGTGTAAATATTATTCTTATTAACGGATTTGTGCGATAAAAGAACTGATTTGCTTGCAAATAATCATTGTATTAATGCGTAAGAAATGCCAAACCAAGGAAGGGCCTTTATAACTAGACTAAAGATAGATGAGTTTCAAGTGTGAAACATGATTTGAGGATAAAAATGTTTAATATGATAATATTTTGGCTCTAGATTACACGGTGGATCAGGAAACGGCTCGCTATCACCTACGGGTATTTGAAAAAGAATAAAAATGGAACGGATCTCATGGATAGAAAATCTAAAATGTAGTAAAATGGATATTATTCAAATATCACTTCGACTCGGAAAACGTTGATATCTAGTACTGCAATTCTAGTCTATAATTTTAAAGGTGTATTATTAATATATTGCTTATGACCAAAGTCCTATTTCATAAAATATAAAGTGCGGTTGCTAATTTTCAAAGCCTGTGCATAAATGAAGTTAAGAAATTCGGAAGCATTTCCTATGAATATGGAATAACGGAAACGCGGTTCAACGAAGAATATGAGCATTTTTTAGATAACTTGAGACTTTTGGGTAAGGATGTCTTTCAACTAAACAAGCTAAAATTTATACGAATTGTGAAGTTTTTGACCAAGCAAATAAAAGCATATAAAATATTTTACCATGCGCAATTAAAAACGAAAATTTGCACGAGATAATGTGACCTGGCGATAGATAAGGCGATTATAAACCTCTAGTATGGATAAGCCAATTTATAGATCCTTCTCCTAAAATTCTTATCTATAAACGCCGTTTTTATAGATCGAAAACATCATGGAACCATTTTTATAGACCCGCTATTTCAAATAGTTCCTTAACCTCGCTTATTTTTTGCCTCCAGCGTTTTACGGAGCCTCACTTACCACCCTTCGTTTATGGATACCTACAATAGCCACTCAACCCGCTGATTTACCGACTTTGCGCTCCGGGCTCCCCCCGTCTTTTCCCCAACAAAAGCGACCCCGATAATTTTTTCTCGAAGAATACATCCCGTGAATTTTACTCTTTTTATTGTGTAAGAATAAGACGCCTTTCACGGCACGCGTTCAATTGCTTAAAAAAATATTTAGTGAAATAACGAGGCTATTTTTTACGTTTGATTTTCTTTAATTTTGATAATAAACCAGATTTGGTAACTGAGTAAATCACATGAAGAACAGATTGTACGCTTAAAGGGAATATGGCAGGTTCCGTATTTCAATCAGATTGCTGTAATCGGTTATTATATTAAGTGGATTTTAATAACATCCAAATTTACGCACGACGTTTTCAAATATATCCGAAATTCCCTGGCCGAAATTAATATCTTCAAAATTTTCGCTGTCAGGATATTCGGCCACTCGCTGGACGTGAAGTTTGAGTACTTCGAACATCGCCTCGATGCAGGGCCGCTCTTTTTCAATTTCAGCCAAATGTTTATCCACGGCGTGAATACATAAATTCAAGGCTAATATGGCAGCCTCGCCTAACTGAAATTCCTCTTTTTTCCCGAATTTTTTGTAAGCTTAAATCGTCACGTTCCCTTAACTAGCCAGAATTTCATATTTACGCCCTTCAATTTTAGCCAATTCCAAACCTAATTTATTTTTTCAACTTCCATAACAGTACTAGAATCATTCAAAAGATTGAAGATTTTTCTTGATATGGAAAAGAACTTTGATTGGTTTTCAGGCCTATTCCCTCGAACTGCCAGTAAAGATTTATGAAAGAACAAACTCAATTATCTCTAGGGAGCTCGCCCGGCACATCATTCGGCTGCTGACGCCCAGCCATGAAGGTCAGAACTGCATCTGCAAGAATTCGCTGGGATTGAGCATGTGATTCTGCAGCTACAGTCCGTCTTTCCTCCAATCTCTCTCGCCTCTTGCTGGACGCAGCCACTTCCTCTGAGGCTAGACGAGCTTGCTTTTGCTCTTTCAACATTTCCTCCAAAACTTCAAGAACCCTGTCCTTAAGAGGGAGTTTCCTTTTCTTGGCACTGCTATCTGAAAGAACATTCATTTTTGATTTTAGCTTCAGGTGGAAACAAGATCCTACCTACAACTGAAGAGGGCCAATTAGCCAGAAACTAGCTTTAGAAATTGTCTCCAGCTAGTTTTGTAGTGGATATATGTGTATGAGCAAGGATTATTACACCTCCCCCTTCAACCGTTATTAATGCCGTACGTATGTATTTTTAAACAACTAAGGTCTTATTAATTATTTGATTTACTTGAAGTTTGAGTATCATCTTGAATGTTGGAAGAAACATCCAAAGACTCTTCGGGGGTGCCAACCGCACTGACGAAATTGGTAGAGTTGGAGGCAGATGGTAGTGTTGCCAAACCAGTGCTGTCCCGCCAGCTCGGTCCAGCCAGATAATCACCATCATCATCATCATGGTGAAAGTATTCACCAATTTCTCCTCCAAAAGAATCCACAAACGACAACAGGTTTCCTGGTGGATTCCTACAACAAAATAGTATTTCAAAGTAAGTAATTATGACCAATTAAAACTGAAAACAAATACATATTTTACATACTTCTTTTGAGCTGTAGACGCTTCAAGTTCGGGTTCCTGGAACCCGGTGTCCACTCCACCCTCAATCCCAGAGTAAGACTCTTCGGACATTAGCTATAGCAACTTACTCTCGGTTGGGGTAAGAGTTGGTGTTTCTGCGCTCTAACCACCACCAGGTTTCCCCAGTGACGTTTTTATCGCAGCACCCTTGGACTTTTTTGTTGTCTTCTTAATATTGCGCAGCCGCTGCTTACACTCTTGAACCGTACGATAATAAAAATCAGCTAAGCTAATACCCAAGGCACCACCTTAGGCCTAAGTCATCAAGCGACTTTTGAAGCCATTAATTCAGGTGGCCGGGTTACAATGTTGTATGGCCAACAGCGTTTACAGCTTCCGCGACTTCCTCCCACTCCTTGAGACGTCCAAGACTGGAATCTCCTACATTTTGGAGAATTCCAGGTCTTGCAGCAACTGCCGACACCAAAGCTTCATTCTCCTAATCAGAGAAATTAACACTCCTCTGTTTGGGCCCCATTTCCAAACTCAAATCCAAAGAAATTATTGCTCGAGCTATAACAATTATCTAATAATCACAAGAATCAATGATGTTTCTTGATCAAATCCAGAAATAGAAATGATGTCAATGTGCATAAATTGTATTATCATCATGCTAGACTACATGTACACTATTAGAAATTAATACTAATTTCAGAAAAAAAATTTAAATTAAGAATTTTAGTTATTTTTTATTTTAGCAAGTACGTTAATATTAATAAATAATTATGGCTAATGAACATTTATTATTGTAAACTTATGTAATTAATGATAATAATTCATGTGTGATGGCGCTGAACGATTATAGTAAAATTAATTTATAATTACTTCAATTAATTAAAATTTGTAATTATTATTATTTAAATTTTCATTCGTTTAATTTTAATTAGTTTAATTTAAATTAATTGATTATTCATTAACTTTAATTTTCATTAATTTTAATCTTCGTTCATTTTATTTATCATTCATTTTAAATTTCCATTTTCATTACTTTAATTGTTCAATTCATTTTTAAACAAATTATTAATATGCTTGCTGTAAGAAATTAGAAAATGTAATTATGGCTAATAAAAATATATTATTTTAAAATTATGTGATTAATGATAATAATTCATGTGTGATGGCGCTGAATGATTATTTATAGCAATGTTTAATTTATAATTACTTCAATTAATTACCATTTGTAATTATTTTTAAATTTTAATTTGTTTAATTTTAATTAATTGATTATTCATTATCTTTAATCTTCATTCATTTTAATTCTCATTCATTTTAAATTTCCATTTTCATTACTTTAATTGTTAAATTCAGGGGGCACAGGGGGCAGTGCCCCCCCCAAACGTATGGTTGTATGTACAATTTTTAAATTCATTGTGTGCCCTCCCCGAAACCAAATCCTGGCTACTCTACTGGTTCAATTTATTTTTAAGGAAATTATTTATGTGCTAGCTGTAAGAAATTAGAAAATGTAATATTTAAGTAAATCGTTATTTAACCCATCCTTAACTAGTTAAATTGAAGTGCCAGATTGACAGAATAAGTTGTTTGGGTTTGAGCGGAAGAAATGGAATCTAAATATAATTCTCCAAAGCACGGAACAAAGTTTTATTTGGTGGAAGACTAATTAAACAGGAGCATAAGAATATAATGAAAACCAAATTGAAAGGAGAAAACTATAAGGGGTGCATTCAATGATAATAGTAATATAACATACCCAACAAAAGCAACATGCTTGGTTTGTAGCCTAAAGAGTTCTTTTCCGCCATTGGCGGTGGTGCTAATACAATCTTCGATCACTATGCCCAAAGATGTCGCAAAATCATTATGAATTCTGATATATTTTCAAACCAACCATGGTTTTTGATTTCACTGATAGGATTCAATTTTTTCTAGATTTCTTGGATGTCAAAGAATCATTCAATGTGGTATTAGTGTAAAATTCCTTCAAAAAGGACTATGAAGCTCATTTACACCTCTCCAAAGTACTAGGTATAATAAAAATACTGACAAAGCCAGTGGCGTAGCTAGAGATTCTTCCGCCCGGGGCAGATACCAGAGTTTGCCTCCCCTTTCAATACACACCAAAATTCAGTGTCACTCCTCAAACAACATTACAGGACAACTGCCATGCAAATGCCGCTCTCTCTGCCCCCCTCTAACTACTGTAGTGGACAAAGCACAATTGAAATATGCATTTGTCAAGGGCAAATTTAAGGGGGGGGGGTTTGGCTGATGACCGGGGGAGGGATGCCTAATAAAAATCAGTGAAACTTCCGTCAGCACCCCCCCTTGAGATTTTCCCTCAAACCCCCCCCTCCCCTGGATACGCCCTTGGCATTTGCAATGATTTAAGGGTACTCTTTGTTTTTCTAGGCAAACCTAATTTGTGATATGGAGGCAGTTGTGGAGAACGTACACATACTATTGGAATGTATGCTTCTATTAGTACAAAGGGGGCCTATTGACAAATAGAACCTTGAACTCAATATGCAGAGAAGCGGGGCAACAAGATAACAGAGCTATTCACTGTTTTAATGAAAATTTTAAATGATAAAATGTATGCACTACTATGTTTTGGTGATGGGGTTAGGAAGCATAAAAGTAGTGGAAGTTCTAGAGAAGTATTTCAATCCAAAACCTAAGAGATTGGCATTATGTCTGGAATTTAATAGAAGATACAGATCAATAGTAAAATATGAAGAACTCCTAGCATTGCCAATAAATATGCATTGGTGTTAATGATGACACTGTCCAAAAGAAATCATTAGCTGTAGATGGGTTCACTTTAGAGAAAGCAGTTAAATTAATTCAGTCTATGAAAATGGCTAGCTAGAACCACCAAAACTTAATAATGGTGATTTGCAAAATAACATAAGAATAACAAGAAAAATAGCAATGAAGCAATGAAAGAATGTGAATGTAAGAGGTACAGAAACAGCTAGACACAAGAATCATAAAATTAACCAACGGAAGATGATTAAATCAACCAAGTTCAAAAAATCCAAGCACAGAAATGCAAATGTATTACGTGGCTAGTGGCGATTTAGTACCGTCATATTATATTAGTTTTGAAATTGATCTGCTGACAGAAGATCATTTAAAGTCTTTACCGATTCAGCAAGATAAACAATATTTACTAAGATGTTAGGATCAAACAGTGAACGTCATACGATCAACTAGAGCTACCATTAGTTATGAAGGAATCAGGATTGATAGCACTAAAGAACCAGAACCAAATTTATATAGAAGTTATAATATTGAAATTGGAAGTTTTACCTTCACTTATCTTTGTTCATAATAATGAGAGATCAATTTGGAAAACATGAAGAAATATTTTTAAAAGAACTGGGAAGCTAGAAGTAATGAAGGTACCATCATATGATAAAGAGAGCTCTGTTCATTCATTGGATTGTTAAATTATCCTTAACATTTCATATCAGAATAAGCACTCAAATGGCACCACTCTACGAACTTAAGCATCAATTTAGATGTGCTAAGAGGCACAGTGGAAAACATTTCAGGGAATCTATTAATCAGTAAAGAGTATTAGACTTATGATAAATCTTAAATATGTATATCTCTCAAGGGAAGCGTTACATTTGGTATTTCACATTTGAAAATAACAATAACAACTGGAAAAGAAAGAGTTAGCAAGATTTTTTGGAGTGTCTAAAATTACAAGAACATTTAAATGGAGGATAACTGTACCTCATGACCGACCATCAACTGTTGGTTACATTACTAGCAAATAACTCATGGTCCTAAAATTCACATGCAGATTGCAGACTTATTGAATAGACTACCATACCAACATTTGTAAGGAAGACTACAGTACCACTGGAATACATACTTTTGACGAAAGAAATCATAAAATGACATCAGATTTAGTGAACAGATGAAATAACTAAATATTAGTGGAACAACGGGGTAATGTAGTGATGGTTCCGAAAGCTTGTCAAAGAAAATGTTTACGAACTTTATAGTTGATATCAAGAGATGATACAAATAGCCTGTGTGGTGTTCAGAAATGACCATCTATAACTATAAGTCTTAAAGTTTGTCCTTTTATTTATTCATTTGTATGTCAGGTTCCTAAAAACTCGAGAACGGTCAGCTCTAGAGCTTTGAAATTTGAACTCAATGTTCAAGGCCTGGTTTCCAACTAAACGCGCCTAATTCCAAATACCTGACATGGTTATTAATCTAATTCAATTTTCAGTTTCCTTTTACTCGACTTTGGACTTTCACCTCTCAGCTGGAAGTTTTGACGGGAAGGGCTTCTCTTAGTCGCCCATAGGGGAGCGTCCATAAATTACGTGAGGCGTTTAGGGGAGGGAGGGGGTCGAGTTGAATCTCACCCAATCTCACGTGGATGAGAGGGGGGCTTTCGGCAAATATCACGTACTTTTTTTCCCGCAAACGTATTTACACTAAAAATACGAATTTCGAAAAATCTCACGTGATATTAGGGGGGATTTTAGAAAAATGTCGCGCATTTAGTGAAAATTTTCCTACTTTGCTGTTTAGTATTTATTTAGTACCATTGATTCTTAAATATAACGCTGTCAACATTAAATTGTTAAAAAGTAAAAGATTTTTAAAAATATGAATAATTTAAAATTAGTAAAAGGAATTCAAATGATTTTTCAGTCGGTCATTTGAATTTGAAGTCGGAATAGCTCTACCAATTAACGTAGTGTCTAATACAATTCCGACATCTTCTATCCCAGTTGAAGACTCTACAGGGGAGGGAGGGGGACGAGCCAAATCGCCACAATCGCCTCACGTAATTAATGTGCGCTCCCTAAGCTCTACATTGACGGACCGGTAGAAGGGGTCGAATTTGGGGGCTCTTCAACGGACTCAACACAAGTCATTTGTAAATTAAAACTCGAGCATTGTTAGCTCACCCAACAGTTATTAGGAAGTTTTCTGAAGACGGTTTTTTTATGGTACCGTACTCTTATTACGTACAAATCAAAAAGACCCCGGGCGAAGCCGGGTATTAAAGCTAGTAAACAATAAGCAAAAGTATGTTACAATGTCAGGAGTAGGCGTTGTAGCCTAATTCAGAACAACAAAAATGTCCAAGATCCATCAAACCATTTGCAGGTACAATCTCGGGATGACATTTTCATATCAATTCAGATACAAAGATTCGATATTCCGCAAGGTCACATTTTAAGTTTATTTACCCAGAAAAAGACACGAATGTCCATCACATCCGGCTTGAAAATAATACAATACATGTATACATTATATACAGAAGGGATGAAAGCTTTGCTGCAAGAATTGCTAAGTAATTCCATTCTTTGATGGCACCTTGGCAGAAGTAGAACTTACGAATGATTGTCCTACGGAAGGGGAGCTGAAGTTTTCGCTATCCCTGTACAACATGGGCATACCTATAAGCAGGAGAAAGCTCAAAAACTAGCAAACTGGGTGCGTTGTTAATGACTATGTTGAAAATATTGTTAGGTAACGCCCTTGTCGATGTTGTTTAAGAGAAGGCCATTTCAAGGTTTGAATTGCACCACTGACGCTTTTTTAACGGTAATAGAATGCATACCCTTATCAAATTTTGCAGCCATACTCTGAACTCTCTCAATGGAATTAGTACTTGCTTCGGGATATGGATCATAAACAGATGTGGCATATTCAACAAGAGGGTACACTAAAGTAGTGTAGGCGATGGATTTAAGTTTGAACGGGTATACGTATAGACGTCTCAAAGAACCCCAAGAGAGCCAGTGGCGTTTAAGGTTATGTCTTAAATATGCGCCATGATAAGTGAGGAGAGATAAGCACACCGAGATACTTAAAAGTGGCACTACGTATAATATCGATAATACCTTGGCGATAAACTGGATTGTCACTATATGGTACGGTACCAATAGGCAGATCCGGAGTCTTTGAATTCTCTTTGGGCATTTTCCATTTAACAGCCAATATTAGCTATTTCTGTGATATCAGCCTGAAGTCTAGAGTTTTTGTGTGCATGGCAGCTCAGCTCTGAATATATCAACGAAGAGTTTACTGGTTAAAATTTATTCCCGATCAATATAATTGGAGTCTGCTTCAGTTGCTACCACTACTCCTAAGAAAGCAACAGTCTTTTTCTAGCAGATCAACAGCTAGGCTAAATTTACAAATTTCTAGTACACGCTAATCACAAATTGAGTGAAACTGAGAGCAGATAAGGTATATGACAATCATCAGTGGTATGCACTAGAATGTTACTATTAATAGCACTTGGGGATCTTCTCATCAAATAATTTTCAACCTGAACAATATTACTTAATGAAATTCGGAATGACTAACACAGAAGGATAATATTACCTGATTCAATTGATTGTACTGAGTACAAAATAATAGCTCACTTAATCAAGAGAAACATCAGACAAGGACAGCAATGTCTGAAAAATATTAGTGTTTCACTCGACATTTTCACTGTTTGTTCTGTAACTCCTAATATTCAATTGACACTTTTAAGACCGCATTGAAAACCAAGAAAACGTGGAAATGTTGTTTACCACCCAGAAGTGCAAAGATCTCCTTTGAACATTTTTATTAACTACACTTTTGGACCCATGTTTATAGTACGTTATTGCTCATATAAATTTAAAAGCACAAATGCGATTGGTTATGATATTTTTACAGTCTAAGTCCATGGGGGTTTTCAGCACAGAATCTAGTAACTGGAACTTCACTTACCATTGGAAAAGTAACTTCCAAATGAAAATCAGTTAAGGTAAAGTTAATGATAAACTAGAAATATTCTCGACAAAATTTTTAAGTTAATTTAGCAGCATTAAAGGTTGTAAATAGAGAACATTTGGATTCATAAAGAATTAAGACACTAAAATTATTATTTCATATACCTAGGATTCAATGTAGCAACAACAAGCTCATTGCAGGAAGAATTTATCTTCATTATCAACAGTATCGCGCACTTTATTTGTCACGTGGATCTGGAACACTATAGTAAATATTTTTAGTAAACATTTTCTAAGGTCTTTACAATGAAGCACTTAGTCGTCATAATATTTCAATTGCTTAGTTGCATCCAATAACAACGATGCATTACTATATTATATATTAGTCTATATTTTTATGACAGCGAATATCGTATCTAACGCAGTATATCTTTGTAATCGTAACTAAATCTTGCTTTTATTATTATTAAATTGACCTAAGAGTTTAGAATCAGCATTCCAGAAAGAATTACTTCGTAACTTGGCATTTAAAAAAATTGGTCATGGACCAATTTAACACAAAGCAATTTTATGCCTACCAAACGACTTCACTAACAACAATGAATGGAGGAAAAACCTACAATTTCCACCAAAATTGTTTGCCATAACTGAAATGTTTACGGTTAAAATTTAATTCAAAAGGTTGTTATGGTACAAATGCGTAGGAACTGGAGGAGACGAAGTGGCAATACCCTTCCCAAATATTTAGCTGTCACTAATGTAATTGCTTCCTTCAACGTTTTGGTTGGTTCAAAACTACAAATTGACTAATTAAACATAAAATAGACTAAATAGAGATAATATTAACTTACTGAAGAAACATTGGTTTTGTATTATAATATGTTTGAAATTTACTGAAATCATTCCTATTTTTGTGTTAAAGATAAACTGAAATCCATCTATTAAATTTCTAAAAAAGATTTACTGATAGCCCCCATCCTACATCACTGATGGTACATTAAATTGTCAGGAAATAATTTATGGATCAAAATATGAAACTGTTAATATTACATCAAAAAGATTTAATTTCCAAACTTTATAATTATAATAGGTAATTTAAAATTGTTTCAGAGTTATGGTAATTAAGAGACCTGGCGGATGAATTAAAGCAATCTTACCAAGTTATATTGGATTAGTATTATATACTCTGTGAACAAATTTAACCGTTGAATAAATAGAATATTTAATCCAAGTGGCATGGAATTATGTTCAATTCACATTTAAAAATAAACGTTAATTTATTTTAACTGAAAGTAACATAATGAATGACATTTTGTATTCTCAAGACCCTAATTATTTGAATGATAGTCTGTTTTGCTAATGCACCATTTAAATCAATGCAGGTTTAAATATTGATAACTCTCCGTAAGCTGTTACTATTTTACAGAGGTGTTAGGAAATTGTGCTAGGGAAATTGTCGTTACAGGCTTATGGAAAATTGTAAATGTTTTCACGCGAAACAATTAGGTTTTATTTTATTGAATTTGTACAATTTTTTTTATTACCAACATCCCATATAGTTTCTTAAGGAAGTTATTTTCCAATTTTTGACTTAAGAGTTTACACTTGTATTTATAACCACTACACTAACTTCACAAGAATAATAGGAAGTGACGAGTTTTATCTTTCAATTTTGCAAACACACTTTCATTAACTGAAATCATTCAGTGTTTTACTTGTTTATTATGTTACATTATATTTCTTTTCCTATAGTGTCATAAATGACGAACTTTCTCCATTTTATAATTTCCCAGTATACTTTATTCTAAATTTAAGTTTTCTTGTTGAACATTTTGGTACTTCTTAATTCCCCGGTTTTGTATTTTGTGGATTCCTTTGCCCTGTGTGGGTGTTTTTTTGAATTTATTTTGCATTAATTATTGCAATTTTAATGTATCGACATTATTTTTCTTTCATTGTCTCATTTAAGAAGGTATTATGGTGTATCTTTTTGGTATGGCTGTACCTAAGTCAGGAACGGCTTAACAAACAACTATTCATTAAAGAAATATGTCAATTAGGAGAAATTATCACCGAACTAATTTTCAGAGCTATTACGCAATTAAGGTTTAGTTTTCAGCACAGAGCCCCCTATTGCCTAAATATGCCTAAGGCGAAATATATTACTACCAAGGACGATCCAAATCGGGGCTTCGCGAGAATGTCAGTGTTGAAAACAATTTGGTCAGGAAATTAGTATTAAAGCAATGAGAAGTGTCATACTTATTGTTATTATGTTACTTATGTTTCTAGTTGCCACGAGGAAAACCAAAAATTAGAAAGACAAACATGTAATTTTTCAAATACAACAAAGAAAACCCCTCTTACTACACTAAATCAAACTTTTATATTCAAAATGAATTTAAAGTTGCAAATTGTTGTTAAAAAGGAAATTATTACCCACAAAATCTACCATATTTTTGCCAAATGAACAATTCGTAAGTGTCTCTTGTCCAATGACCATACCATCTGTAATTACCTTACAGTACCAAATTAATATTAAAAATCATGTAGCATTTTAAAAATTAATAACGTTACTACTAGTTGCTTGCTTCCTATCCAAAGAATCGGTTTTGTTGATATTGGGGTTGTATAATAAGTAACACAATAACAATAAGTATAACAACTTTTTTTTTGGCACTGATACTCTTTTCAAGCTGTGACTTGGACTCGCGACTTATTGTTTGGGATTACTACTTTTTGATAAACATTAAATCTTAATATCGGAGTGCACTTTCTGGAGACGTGAGGGGATTTGGCTTTGTTTCAAAGCACGCGTAAAAAAACATGAGCTCGTGACGGCGAGAAAAACTTTTTTAATTTTTATCATTTTAGCCTAATATTCCGTCTATCTATCGGAAACCAGATATTTCGGCTTAATGGAGGTTTCGCATATTTTAAACACTAGAACTAGGGCTCTGTGCTGAGCAATCATCTTGATTACACAATAACTATGAAAATCAGTTTGTTTGTAAATCTCGTTAATTTTCATACTTATTGTTATTATGTTACTTATGGTTGTATTAATATTTGCCTCGTTTGCAATCTATGCTCTTATGATGCCTAGCAATTTGCACTTTCACAAAATTCTGCAAATATGTTATTAGTCTTTTGAAATGTAGATTTTAATGTTTATTTATCTTACCATCGCCGCTGAAATAAATAATTAACCACGTAGGCTGTTTTGTCACATGGTGAAAGGAATCCAAGCCACAAGACGAGAGCGTAGTTCATAAGGTCCTTTTCTAGACTTCCACACATTTCTACTAAGTCTTTGATAACTTTTGCTACCTACCATTTCCGAATTAATTGTGAATTATTAAAGCTTGAAGCTTTGTAGGTTGTTCCGAACTAGTTGCAGAATTGCTTACAATGATAAAACAAGAGAGAGCAATTAACACATCATGAGTAGATAAGATAATTTAAGATTTTTCTATTTATTTCCAGGCATGTTCTCAGAGTATTAAAAAAAGATGACTATTGTCCTTCTCCAAGTTACATGCATGAGAACATTCAATTCTGGTAGCAAAATATGTGAAATCAATCAATCTTAAAATGAAAACATTTTCCAAATAACGAAACGATAACATGAATTACTATTTCTATCCATGTTTGTCATCATCTTGTTGCCATTCCGAACGCTGATCTCAATGTGTTTAGATTTTATAACAGCAATAACAGGCTATTCACAAGTGGTCATGCACAAAATCTAGAAAACATACATTTCAACTATTAACATGTATTCTTCTCACTTTCTTTCATTGCCAAATAGTGACCTGTTCTATTGGAAGACTACCAGTGGCTTGGGTACGATAATAATTAATAATAATTATCAACTAAGCTAATACCCGAGGCACCACCTTAGGCCTTAGTCATCATGCGACTTTTGAAGCCCTTAATTCAGGTGGCCGGGTTACAATGCATAGGAGGGTGGTGGCAAGCCCTGCATGCCACGAGATCGAGCCAACAGCTCCCTACACTAACTATTACCGTTAACCTAGACAAGTTTTTATGGAAGGGGAAACCGAAGAACTCGGGGGAAAACCCCTTAAACTAGTGGGAAGAGAACTTGCAAACTCAACGCAGAAGGAGTTTTCCGAGTTTTCACCCAGTGCCACAAGCTGGGATCGAACCCGGCTCCTCTGGCTGCGAGGCGAAAGTGCTAACCACTCCGCCATATTAATATCATGGTCCCTTCCAACGAACCAGACCTATAAAACAAAGTAGACTGACAAATTCAATTTTTAGAAATACGAACAGTCAAATTACCTTTTACATGTTTGTTCTTAGATTTTCTTGTAAATTATTACAGAAAACATCAACATACTCGCCATTTTGAGCACCACTTCGGAGCCGCTCTGTTCCAAAAGAGTGTATTTTCATAAACCATGTGATATTTCCGGTTGACCTTGAACTTTGCCGGATTTTCCGTTTGACCCTTTAGTTTTGAGGGTTATCGCTCGATGGCGCTTATTTTTTGACCTTTTAATTTACGCGATCGACTGCAGAGAGCACCTTAAAGCTTAAAATTATTTCCCCCGGAATAGCGTCAGAGATAACACAAATTGCCGGGGGGAAATCTTTCCCCTTTCAAATTTCCGGAGCCAATTACAATAGGCATACGTCACGGCCACTTCAGCCTATGAGAACTCTTAACCGCCGGTTAAGCTTAACCGTGGTTAACCGGGGACCAGCAGAATCCGGCTGAAAATGTTAGAGTTTTTATTTACATCCTAAAAATTAATATTTTGCGTACCCCAAAGCAGCTGCAAAGGCGGTTGCCGCGAAATCCCCGCCAAAAACCTCGGTCACGTGGCAAGTCGCCGCGTGTTGGGCCTCCCACGCGTGGCCGACTACCATCTGGTAATCGAGGGCAGGGATTTGGAGAGCGGGCGGGTCCCTGTTGTCCAGAGAATAAAGGAGCGTAGAATCCCGCATATTCCGTACAGTCTCGAAAGCCCTCCGCCAAAGATATAAGGGAGGCTATGTAACGGTGCTCTCCTAGCAGGACCGCGGGTAGAGGAGAAAGTATCTGCGGCTGCAGTGATGAAGGCGAACTAAAGCAAAAATGTTTTAAGATATTTTTTTTAGTTTTTTCAGCTGCAATGTTTTAAACAAAACGTACTCGGAAGAGGAGGAGGAAATGGTTACAGCTTCCGGTGACGAGGGGAGGAGGAGGTTGTCACTCCAATGAGAATATCCCGGAGTAAGGCTATCTAAAATAACATTATTTTTCCCGAAATGAAAGGAAAATTTAATTTCAAAACTCACGAAATAGAGGTAAGAGCTTGTAATTCTTCGCTGGATGAGGATTCCGAGGATGAAGGCACTTGACGGCTAGATATTATTTTTGAAGTTAGAATTAAGTACAATTAACAGAAGCAGAGTGATATTCGGTAAGATAAAATATCATATTTATATACCTATAGTAGAACGATTACCTTGTTAAATATACTATTCAAACATTTATAGTCCAAAATTGACAAAGCGATATGTTTAAAACTTAGCCTTGCATAATGATATATTTTTATAAATATATCAAATACAAAAAAAAAAATGTTTAATCCCTTAATTAAATTGAATTTTTAGCCCAATTTTTTTAATTTTTTCACACTTTCGCTTTCTATGAAACCAGTATTCTTATTTAAGTATGGTAAAACTTCCGTGACTGTGAGCATTATAGGTTGATATTTGGCGTTTATGTTTTTTTCGTCTACGTTCACCGCCGCGAGTGTTGCGATTAAGCAGTCTTTTTTTGAAATTTTGTTTTTGTGATGTGTATTGTGAGTACTGTACTGTGTCGTGTGTGAAAGTTGAGTTGGTGTTTTGTACGTATATCGTCGCTAGTCTTCAACCTCTATTTTTTCCCTTTTGAGACGGACCGAGAAACGACAAAGTTTCCACCTAATGGTAACGGCGTAAGTCTTATAAATTTTCGTTAGTATCGGCCGGGATTCGAACTCGAGCCCTCCTACATGACAGGTGAGCGTTCTATCACAGAACCACCGTTACACGTCACGCTTAACTAAAAATTAGAAACTCATCTTAAGCGGAAGAGTATATTAATATTTGATAAACTCTTACATTTTCGTTCTGTATTTGAGCATTACGGGATTTCGTGTACACATTACGTGGAGTGGCGGAGTGGTTAGCTTTTTCACCTCGCAGCAAGAGGAGCTGGGTTCAATCCCAGCTTGTGGCACTGGGTGAAAACTCGGAACCACTCCTTCTGCGTAGAGTTTGCAAGTTCACTCCCCACTGGTTTAAGGCGATTTCCTCCGATCTCTTCGGTTTCCCCTTCCATAAAAACTTGTTGAGGTTAACGGTAATATTTAGTGTAGGGAGCTGTTGGCTCGCGTGGCATGAAGGGCTTGCCACCAATCTCCTACGCATTGCAACCCGGTCACCTGAATTAATGGCTTTAATAGTCGCTTGATGACTTGGGAGTAAGGTGGTGCCTTGGTTATTATCCGAGCTGATTATTATTATTATTATTATTATTATTATTTAATTTACTGCTTAAAAGAAATAATACTTGTCTATTACATAAAAAGAATCGACAGTCACGAATTTGAACCTGGGCCCTTCTGCTTTGCAGGTGAGCGTTCTACCACAGAGCAACCGACGAACATAGCGCTTAAATGATAGAGATCGGCGGAGCAGATAAATTAAATGTCAAAATTTCGATTAATCATAGAAATTGCGGTGAACCGTTTATCCATGGATAGAAACTATTTAATATGGGAAAAAGCCTAAAATAACTGATTATCTTTGGTTAATTTTTGTATATGGATATATCCAAATAAAGGGTTAATATTTATCCAAACGCCGAACTCTATTAAATTATATTTATTTCTTAATACAATAAGTTGGTGAATTCCAGGCAAAGGATGGGACTTATGTTACTTTTGTTGAGTGTTTTATTTTATATTCTTTGGTATTGTTGTTTGTTTTTTTTTCGTATAATTTTATCTTTTATTTTTTTAAGCTTAGTTACTTCTTCCTCGAAATGGGTCATTTTTGGCGGAACCCTTAAACTGTATACGTCGTGTCCTGAACCTTATCCGGTTTGATTATAACTACATCGAAAGTTCGTAATTGATTTACAGGTTTTCTAATTAACTTAAAATTTGTGATATAGTTGTATTAATGTCGTCGCGTTTGTTGATATACGAGCGGTCGTTTCTGTGATATTCAGTCAAGGGGCTTTTTAGGGCTTTTTTAATGGCAAGGTGTGTTTCGCTCCGAAGGTTGGTCGATTGGGTTTTTTTAATTTTTTTAATTTTTTGATTGTGTTGAGCTTTTGTCCGGTATTGTTGTGTTGAAATTATTCTTCTTGTGAACTGGTTTAAAGTGGGTTATTTTTATTGTTATTTGATAATTGTTTAAAATTTTATATTTCTCATTTTTGTTGCTTTGTTAACTTAATTAAGTTTGTGGTTTTTGTACTATTCATATTTGAAATTTGTTTAAGGCAAACACGTGTAAAATAATCTCCCGGTCGGTATAGAACCGGGCTTACATTTTTAGGTGGATGTTCCGAATATGGCGATATCGTTAAGGGTCGTTTTAACTTCAAAGTTTAAGTTTAATAATTTATCTAGTTAATGTTGCAAAAATGGTTTAATTTTTTTTTAAGATAACGTTTTTTTATTTGTTTTCATTCCTTCTTAGAAAGTTTACAATAACTTGTTATAATTGGATTATTTCTATGATAAGTTAAATTTTTTTATACATTAGCTTTTTTTATGTGACGTGGAAGCCAAAGCCAACTTATTTTTATATAGATCTGAGATTTAGTTTTAAAATATATGTTTTTCATGAAAATGTATCAATATTTGGAGTTACGTCTGAAAATTTTTATACATGATTTAGACTAATTAATGTATACACAGGGACGGTCCACATAGGAAATTTAGCGGCTAGCGATTGCTAAATGTGCCCTCGAGCGGCGATTGTGCGAACTAACGACAAACTGAGTCAAGGGGGATGGAAACGGGAGGAAAGGTTTAAGGGTACAAAAAAAGCAGTCGCCTTGCCGGCGATGTTGTAAGCTCCACGTGCGTTTGGTAAATGAATTCATTTATATTAACAATTAAATTGATTGATATAAATTTTTAGGCCCATACATTCGAGACGTTATTCTCAATTTCTCCAGACCAAAAGAAAATTAAAAAAGTGGATTTAAGTGATTCCGATAATGGTAAATCAAAGATTTTTTTGGACAAGGCTTAGAAAAAGATGAACAGGAAAGGTATAAAGAAATCTTTCGTGTGTTCTTTATGACAATACTTCGAATCACTTTTACACGAAGGGTAAACACACAGCTTTTTCTTCATAATTAATTTGTAAAACTACTTAAATAAATTAAAGCTCTTAAATCATACACCTTATTCAAATGAACGAAAAAAACCGTTTGTTTTTCAAATCATAAGCAGACGCCAACATCGATAGACTCCAAGATTTGCAGATAGAGGGCAGCATCGTTTTTCCGTTTGATGACGTTTTGACTCGGCTAACTTTGCTTAAGGGGGGAGGAAAAGAGGGAACAGCATTAACAAGACTTAGTCGCCGATTTTATGAGAGAGCTAATACCCAAGGCACCACCTTCGACCACATAAGCAATGTTGCTTGTGCGTGATCAAGTAACAGGTGGCCGGGTTACAATGCGTAGGAGGGTGGTGGAAAGCCCTTCATGCCACGCGAGCCAACAGCTCCCTACACTAACTATTACCGTTAACCTCAGCAAGTTAAAAAGCTTGGGTCGAAGTATCATATTCATCCTGAATTAAACGAATTAATTTCAAATGAAACTGAAGAAGTTCTGATTAAACATGTAGATTTTGCTTCAATTGATGATGCAGATCAATTTATTTTAAATGAAAATGACTTTATACCACAAGAAAAGGAACTAAATGATACTAATTTGCCTTTAGTGGAAAATGATTATTTAGTGCTAAATAACGTTTTGGGTTACTTTCTTCTTAAACTAAAAGCCAAGTTTTGGATTCACTAAAAAATATAGATTGCATAAATTAAGTATTAAGTGAAATTTTCAAAACATTTTGAATTTTGATTCGTTCAAGGTTTGACAAGTTTTCCAATGTACATGGGCAAAGTGTGTCGCACTCAATTTTCAATAAGGTTTTCAATATTGAGATATGTCAAAGTCTTTTAAATCTGACGCATAAAGAAGGAATTTTTCAGAACAATTTTAATTTTAATGCGCCCCAACAGGTTCATACGAGAAGAATTCCAGTTGTTTGTAAGGGAAAAAGTCTAGGCGCTGGCTATTAGCCTGTCAGCACTTAGATGTCTCATAAGTTTATCTTTTGGGTCGTCAAAACAATTGTCTTAACCACGGCCGTTGGCCGCCATCTGGAAAATGGCTGCCATTTTGGAATTCCTATAACTCTAGAACCGATTAAGACGAAATATATTTTATTAGGTCTCATTTACTATTGTAAAGACAAGTGCCTTTATAGACTTATGGTATGCGGAGAAACAAAGTTACAGGGGTTTAAAATTAGTTTTTTTTATATATTAAACTTATTATTTACCATGGTGAATATTAGTAGAAATTATGTTTAATTCAGAGAAAACGGCATGGTATTAGAAGATAAAACTTATTTTATACAAGACGTTTCGAGCCGAGGCTCTTCTTCAGTCGTTCGTTAGTTTTAATTTGATTTAAAATTTTACCACGCGCCATATTCAAGTTCTAATATCACGCGAGCAGAAGGTCAGCGTGTTAAAAAATAAACAAAAGTTTTACTGATTTTAACAATTTACGTGTGTAATAGAATCAATGTAACCGATAAATCCAAAGTATATGTAAGTCAGGGTGAATTATTAAAATATAAATATAAAATAAAATAAAATTTTAAATCACAATATTACCCCAATTAGTTACTTCTTGACATCCTTTATCTAAATTTAAATTACCTAGTTTACGAATATACAATCCTTCATAGAATTTTCTTTTGTACCAATTGGTTTCCCGTTTTAAAATTTTGTAATCATCCCATTTAATAGAGTGGTTTAACGTAGACCAAATATGTTTTGAAATTCCGTTATTCATATCGCCCTTAGCCACGCAGGATTTATGTTCACGTATCCTGTCTAAAATGGAACGTTTTGTTTCACCAATATACGTTTTTCCACATGAGCAAGGGATTTCATAAATAACGCCTCGAATCAGCATGCCTTCTGATATGAAAAGTAAACCTAAAGAGGAGGTTTTAGTTTTACCCTATATACCTAAAACCACAGAGAAACTTAAACGTATTTTGAAAAATTATAAAATAAACTTAGTATCAAAAACCACTAATATACTAAAAAATCAAATTTCTCATTTAAAACCTAAAATAGAAGATTCCGCCATTCGAGGCGTTATTTATGAAATCCCTTGCTCATGTGGAAAAACGTATATTGGTGAAACAAAACGTTCCATTTTAGACAGGATACGTGAACATAAATCCTGCGTGGCTAAGGGCGATATGAATAACGGAATTTCAAAACATATTTGGTCTACGTTAAACCACTCTATTAAATGGGATGATTACAAAATTTTAAAACGGGAAACCAATTGGTACAAAAGAAAATTCTATGAAGGATTGTATATTCGTAAACTAGGTAATTTAAATTTAGATAAAGGATGTCAAGAAGTAACTAATTGGGGTAATATTGTGATTTAAAATTTTATTTTATTTTATATTTATATTTTAATAATTCACCCTGACTTACATATACTTTGGATTTATCGGTTACATTGATTCTATTACACACGTAAATTGTTAAAATCAGTAAAACTTTTGTTTATTTTTTAACACGCTGACCTTCTGCTCGCGTGATATTAGAACTTGAATATGGCGCGTGGTAAAATTTTAAATCAAATTAAAACTAACGAACGACTGAAGAAGAGCCTCGGCTCGAAACGTCTTGTATAAAATAAGTTTTATCTTCTAATACCATGCCGTTTTCTCTGAATTAAACATAATTTCTACTAGTTTTTTTTACATTATTTTTACAGTTTGACGCGTAGTAGGCGCTTTTACGAGTTGAAAAATTAAATCACCAGTCTCTTTAAATATGAAATCAATACAAAGCCAATGAATTTTGATTGGATAAAATTGGACGTTCGTTCCTCTCGGAATATCAGTTTTAGTAATAGGCCACGCGTACAAAATGTTTGGAATCTCGAGTACAACGCATATCTTATTGAGTACTTGTTCCTGAATTCTCACAAGTACTAGGTATTTTAACAGCCAAATTTTCAAGTTTAATGAATGAAATCTTAATATCAATTTTTAAGCTATTCGTGTTGAAACGCAGCACCCGACCATCAAGTCTTAATTGAAAGTATAAACCGTTATGCGTCATTTTTCAATTTTTTGTTACTTAAGAGACAGGGAATAAATACGAGGGTGTCAAAGTGGCGTGATCTATATCAGCCTATTATTTAAAGACCACCCCGGGAGACCCGCGTCGCGTGCCAGCTTCAGCCGGTAAAGGCTTACAGCAAACAAGTGCATAGTAATCTTTTGCGTGCAATAACATGGCTGGATAAATTTGGTTCGGTCTCCGGTTAAAACGTTAAATGATTCAAAAGGCATTTGTATAATTTGCAAGATGTCTTAAAAACGAGAAAATGTCTACGCGAGTTATTGTAAGTTTTCGGGTAGGCTCCTCAACTTTCTCAATGAAAAGGTTTCCCTACCACCTATCGGTCAAAAAATAAATTTTGAAAAGAAGGGAAAAGTTATTCGATTTTCTTCAAATTGTTCCTAACGCTATTCTCATACTATGAAAGTTTCAAGATTATATCTCAAAAAGTTGGTTAAAAAAATGCCTGGTCAGACCAAATTTAGCCACATTGTATAGGAAGAAACATAGCCAAGCCGAAGTTAAGATTTAAATTTTAATTATTTCTAAATGCGAAATTTTACATAACACTATTTTTGTAAAATCCACAGCATGTGGAGGTAAGCATAAGCTGTTGATGGATGTAGTAAATGCAAGTGTTTTTATTTGAGATTTTACGTTTGAGAAGCAGTTTCCACTTAGAACGTTGCTTGGATAAACCACCCAACCCTTACGATGGGTTTCACTTTCCTTTTCTTCTTCTTAACGATTATGTAATGTCGTGCTATTTCTTGGGTAAAGATGACGACAGATAGTGCTATGCCATAGAACCACCGCTGGAAAATGGGCATCAAGAAAGTCATTTTTATCGGTTTTGGAGGGATTTTTGATTCGGTCTCAATCATCCGATAAAGAATCCAGTCGCACCATATTTTGTAAGGACCTTCTTGGTCAGTTTCCACAAACCGCAAAACACTAGAAAACAAAGAAATCTACTATAGAATGACTAAGAAAACACTAATCATCCTCTTATGAGAACCTTTTGTCATATCGTTCATGGAATTCCCTTGCTACCAAACCATAACAAAGCTTAATGCTGTTTTTTATAAATACTCACAGATCACTATTGCGGAAAAATAAAATATACAAACTGAAATTTAACTCCAATGTACTTGAGATTTATGAAATTTGATGAAAAAAATTTAAAATTCCGTTGGAAATTAGTTTTATTTTACTAAAGTCCCAGCAATGGAACTCAACGTTCCAAAGGAAATTTTAAGCTTAAAACACCTCCTAGCGGCTTGCTGGCCAGACTAGAACTAGGAATGCAAAGTTGGTTTCAGCACAGGGCAACTTTTAGACCTTTGCATTATCAATGTGTACGTAGTTCCGTCGTATTGTCAATTTAACCTTCGACGTCTATAGCGGATAACAAAACACTCTCGAGATCTGTTAGTCTGTGTCTTATAATCAGTGCCACGTTTTCATTTAGAAACCACCTTCGAAATTGTTTAATTCGAAATGTTAATGTATTTTTAATGTTGTGGTAATTTTGATATACAACACACTCTGGTGGATAACTGCGAAGTTTTGAACAATAAAAATCACCGGCCCTCATGAAAATGCGCCTCCTACAGCTGAAGTTGAACTTGCCTTCTATAAGCCTATGCCTTAAAGAACGAAAACTGTTACGGATCACATGGCTGACCTATATTGGATCCTTTAGCCCGAATTTTCAATAATATTTTTGATTTCGAAGATTTTTACACTCATTTAATCCCGCGGATCTAGAGAAAAAACACTCATCGAAGACAAATTCTGAAACAACCATCGTATTCCTGATACTTAAATTCTCTAAATGTTCTATATTTCAAGTCAAATAAAGTTAGTTTTATTTAGGATATCATTAAATACCAATATTGTTTGGCATTGAAAGCTACACTCATTTATTGAGCGGAATCTAGAGAAAAAACTAATTGTCATAGACAAAAGATGACGCCACCACTGGATTCCTGACGTCGCAAACAAGTGCATTTTATATGTTTCAATTTAATTATATTTATTTTTAAGTGCATAAGCATTGATTTAAAATGATTTGAATATTTTTAACGGCTCCCGTAAAAATCGACGATTAGGCGTATTGCATAGAAGGTGAAAGACAACGGGGAAGAACCATTCATAGAGAGGGAAGAGAAGATGGAGAGCCGCAGAGGGGGACAGAGGTCGCTACGGGCCAAGCGGCTGGTCCAAGTTTGGATTTTCGGAAAACGGAAAATAACACTGAAAGTCTGTGACTAAATTTTCAGAAACTAACGTTTGTACAAAGGTACTAAATTAAAGTGTACTTTATTTAAGGAATAAACACCTTTTTTCAGTTCGCAGAACTAGTTTTTGTATAATATTATATTAGCCTAGACTACTCCAAACAAAATTATTTAGAAATAAATAATAATATCTTCAGTCAATTAAAATAGACGGGGGTCCACAAATGGGACGCATCCCGCGTTTGACTATGGCTACTTTAAGAAAACTACGCTTTGGTTAAAAAATCCAGAATTCCATTTTTCAAGTCGAAATATCAACAGAAATTTTGTTTTTGAAATATAGACGGGGTCTAATGGACAAGATTGTAAGTTAATCGGTCATCGAGTTACTAGTAAAGCTTTTATTTTCGCATACAATGCAGAAATTCAGAAATTTCAAATTAAATGAGCTTAATTTTGGCCAAATAAAATTATTAGAACACTCACCGATATCGAATTATCTCTTGAAAGAATGAAGAATTTTTGACTAAGAATAGTAAATTGGTCGTTGTCGTGAAGTAGTCCTTTTTTCCCATATAAACATTACGGCATAATGTACCGTCCGTACGGAATTCTGGAAAATGGAAGGATCTGGTGAGTACTACCGTCTTTGGATGCAATACTGCAGAAATATCAAAATTCGTTTCAGATTTATTATAGAACTTGATCATGTCCGGTGATTCATCAAACTGTGAAAATAGTAACATTTGTTTTCTTAATTGCAATCCGAAAAGGACGTAGGTTATGGAAAGTCAAAACAAGTTAGTTTAAAAGGTTAAATACAATAAGAGGAGTAAACAATTCTCGTGATTCCCTAGCATAAACTTAGCGCTAGTCCTTTTTTAACTAGATATGTAATAGTTTACTTAAAAGAGTTTTGAAAACATACAGATGTTAATGTCCATAAATTTATTTGAGCCCAAAAGTCTCATCTAATAAGTTATCTGCATATGACTTTCAACGTGCCTTAACTCTCCGGTAAACCTTTCCGTGAGTTCTTTATAAAATTTCTGAAATAATTAGTTATTCAATAATAAGAGTTTTGGTATTGATAGATTACCTCTATGAACCAGGCATCCGTATAGTATTCTTCAATTTCAGGTCGGTTGTTCACATCTTGGATAGTGTTGACGTATTTTGTTTTGGTAGTAGTCATCTCCCCTTTCATGTTACAGAGGTAACATTTGTGCAAAATCAACGACACCCCCAAAAGCCAACCGGACACCAGAATTCTCCAGGAGCTTCTACCAGGGTACTCTGCTAGATCTGCTTAAAAAAATTAAGTTCAGAGGTTTTAAAATATTTTAAGAGGTCAATGTAAATTTAATTAGCTGTTGGCTCACTTATCAGGAAGACCTAGCTACCACCCTCCTATTTATAGTAACCAGCCTCAAGATTATAGGCATTAAAAGTCGCTTGATAACTTTGGCCTAAGTTAGTGCCTTTTGGTGTTAAACTAGTTGAGTAGTATTATTATTATTACTATTACTATTATATCTTCCATTGCAGAAATACCTTGTCATTAATGATCACTTTTCTGTTATATTAGAAGGTTTAAATTTTATTTCTTTATAGACTTAGTATCATTGGTATATATAACACACTCATGTTTATCAATCATTTTGTGAAAAGAACCGCTTATAGACCACCATCGGATTTCAAAAGCAATAGCTAAGCCTATCTAGTCGGTAAGTTCTTTATCACAGCGCAGCCTGAATATATATACGTTTATGTATACATATTTCAAAAGGTAATGCAAATTTTTAAGGAGTTGTAGGGGGTGAGTTGAGAAATATGCTTTTTTTGCCCATTTTCTTACGATGAGTGTGGCCTGTTAGCACCTGGAAGTAGGCTGCAACAAGCACAAAACCAAGCAACAGGGAAATGCGAACATTAAGAATTAGTGTGATAGGTAAAAACGACTTAAGTGAACTAAACAGTATTTAAAAACCCTGCTTTGCTTGGTTTTGTGCTTGTTGCAGCCTACTTCAGGGGCTAGTAGGCCACACTTTGAAGCTCTCTAGTACTCTTTTAACTCATCGTAAGAAAATGGGGGAAAACAGGCATACTTCTCAACTCACCCTTTCATGTCCTTAAAATTTTTGCGTAACCTTATTTGCTTATGTATTTAGTAACTTATGTTTTTATCCATTTATAAATTTATGTAATTAGGTGTTTGTGTCATGTATTTATGCATTTATTGATTTATTTATGTATTTATCGATTAATGTTTTTATTTTTTTATTTATGTATTTATGATATAAAAAAAACCACGAAGCCACAGTAGGCTTATGTAAGGTCCGAAAATGGTTAGTTGCAATTTTAAAGAAGATAGATAAAAGGGAATATACACTGAAAAATTGAGCTTAATAAAAATGAAATATGAATAATAATAACTATAGACTAAGAATTTTGAGAATGAATGGGGGGTGTGACGCTTTCTTATTTAAAAGACGAATCTCGGTTGGAGAGCCACATTGTGATGGCCTTTCAGAAAGCAATTTTGAAAGAAGATTGTAGAATGTCCGACAGTACTGCTTTCCAATCATTTATGACATGACTTGATATATGACGATAACGCACAGAGTTTTACTAAATGTTTGACTAATTTGGCCTGATGACCCCTTGTAAGCACATAAGTGGATTAAACAAATAGATCGAAGAAGATAGCGCTGGTTGAGGTCAAATTCTTAAACGAAGTCGTTAACACGGTACCGCATTATTGGGTCCGCAAGTCCTAGGGCGCCGATTCGAGGAATTGGTGGAATGTTGTTCAATCCGTGCGTTAGTTTCGTAAAACGATTTTGGGATTTGGTCAATATTGGTTTATCACACGCCAGAGTGATGGTCCATACCAAGAAGTAAATTCAATATTTGGTCGGATTAAAGAATTTTAAATAGATCTTATAAATGTTTTTGAACGAAAGTAGAATTTTCGACGAGTTAAACCAGTGATTGAATTAATGTGTTTCCTAATAGTATGTGTATGCGAAAAAATAGTCAATCGAGAATCGGTGAATACTCCAAAATCACAAATATCCGCCCAAATATGAATGCTATCAAGATTACGCTCGAATTGAAGGCAATCATGGGAGATAATTTATGATAACAGAAAACAATGGTGGACCAAGTACAATCCCCTCTGGTTCGCCGCTCAGTGAACGATGTATAACAGAAGAAACTCCCTTAAATACAATCTTTTGTGGGCGATTTGTTGATAATTCTCGAATCCATTGAAGAGCCAATTCAGTGATTTCGGCAGATTCCAATGCGATTAGTAAACCATCGTGAGGAATTGTGTCATAAATTTTACTTAAGTCAAGAAAAATTTCATCGACAGCGTTACCTGACTCAACCCATTCAGTCCAATCGTTAGTAGCGGTGAAAAGATTACTAGAACAGTATATCCAGAAAGGAATCCATGTTGGTGAGTAGTGAAAATACATAACCAAGGTATTTAAACAAACAGCCTTTGATAATATCCATGTTCCATTGTTTAAACTGATTACCGTCAATTAATTAAATATTTTTAAATTTAAAAATAAAATGAAACTTAAGATTAGTGAATTTTTTTAATTTAAAACAACGTCGTTTGAACTAGGATCATACTCTTCGCAGGTGGATCATTTACTGCTGAGCCATTCACTTCCACGTCTTCATATTGAAAATAACTAATATCATAGACAAACCATGGAGGATAAACAGGAGAAAATGAAAGTTGCCGTGCTATTTAATACAGTACTACAGCCATGTGACACTATCATCTCGTTTCAAAAACAACTTCCATAACCCAAATGCTGAGTCCGCCATCCTGTTATTTATCCAATCTCTGTCCTCCGGGCCCTGGGGTTCGCAAGCATTCCATTGAACGTCAGCAAAGAATAGTGGTTCATTGTGAAGCCTCTGATTGGTCTGACGTTAAGTCTGGGATCCCATAAGGATCCGTTTTAGGTCCCTTACTGTTAAATGTACTAATTAACTCCTTGCCAGATGTTGTTCATGCCTCCTTGGTGGCCCTCTTTGCGGACGATACCAAACTCTACGACTGAATTAAGTCATCATCTGACTGTAAGTTACTTTAGTCGGACCTCACCGCTGTTGTTCATTGGTCCTGATCCAAGGGCTTATATCTCAACACTGACAAATGCGCCATTCTCCACTTTGTCTGGCACAACCCCAATCATGTTAACCTCACTAATGGCACCCCGATTAATTCCATCCTTTCTGAGCGTGATCTTGGTGTGCTGGTTGACCCTTACTTAAAGATATCTAATCATACTAATAGAATCTCAAACAAAATCAGATCCACCACCGTTATTTTACAACGAAACCTTCTCTTTCGTTCTCTTAAACTCATCCGGACCCTTTATACTTAACTTGTTCTACCCAATATCGATTACTGCTCCCCCATTTGGAAACCCTATCTTCAATTAGACATTCTTGCTTTACAGAAGGCACAAAACTCGTTCACTAAACTAGGCCTCACCTCCCTGCTCCTTCTCGTCCCCTCCTCCTTCGCATCGACCCTGTTGATCTCCGCCACCGACTGAACACTGACGCCTACTCCAGAACTTTTTTTTAACTTATCGGATTTCTGTATCTATAATAATAATTCTCGTACTCGTGGTCACCCCCTCAAGTTATCCAAACCCCGTGTCCTTACTACCCAAGGCAAATCCACTTCTCGTATACCGTTCTATCGGACTGGAATTCCCTCCCTTATGATTTAGTCACCATACCCAATCGCCACACATTTCGCCGCCATGTCTCTGCCCGTCTACGGTCCGCGGCGTTATCAGATTCCGTGACGGATATCCCGTGGGAGCACAGGGTCTCGAGCCCCCATAGGGAAAAACAAACTAGGGAAGAGCCCCCAGAGCAATAAAATTGAAGAAAAGTAGCTATCAGGGAAAAATTTATAATCTCACTACCTTTATATGGGTCCGAATTCAGTCTTTTTACAGAAGCTATTTTGAGATTGCAGATGCGAGTAGCATTAAGATGATATAACCGTTAAATTGATTTCAATAGATTCGTTCAAACAGAAAATCGCCCCGTCATGTACCCTATTTTAGGTAAAATACCTTCGTAAAGTATGTGGCCAAGAAAGGCATAATTATTTAGCCATGTACACAGATATTTTTCTTAAGATATCGACTTAACTTTTATTATCAATGAATTCATTGACGAATGAGATATATGAAAGAACACTTTTTAAAAATATATATAGTAATAAAAATTTAGAGCTGTACATTTATTTGCTTAACTTTTAAGTATATGCAATTTTGGATTAAAAAATAATGGCCCGTGACACCACAGAAATATTTTCAGATAACCGCCGCGGATCTGATTAAGTAACCTTTTTTATGTATTATTTTTCTTTTACTACCTATTTATTGTTTTACTGATTATTGCATTGTTTTGTAATTTAGCCTAGCACTGTCACTCATACTACTCTCCTCTTCAGTGTCAATGGATATTAGTTCCTATGTATATAGTTATTTAATTCATATTTGTATTACCTCCTTACTCTATAACCTCCTCTGTAACGATGCTCAACCAGAAGCCTGCCTCAGAGGCTTTTTGAGCAGTTATTTCCAAAAAATAAATAAATCTCTGAATTGCGGAGATCTATCTTTAAGGGTCATCTCGAGAAATTAATACCACTAGGGGCAAACTCTTCCGAGGAGAGGTATATTTTGGCTTGCTAAATTGTTTTTGACTTTAATATGATTAATTACTTATTCTGTATTTAAAAATTATCTTCAAGGTCTTCATGTTTTAATTGAATTTTTACCTGTGCAAGGATTAAGGAGCAGGTGAGAGTAGAAGAAAAAATGGCTCTTCGAGACGGAGCTGATCCAGTTGTTTCTTCGGAAGAAGAGGAAAGATGTAATGGTTGAAATGCCGAAAAAGCTGAGCAAGAGTAGATTCCAATTGGCTTGATCGAAGGCTTGATACGGCAAGAGGACTCGCTCGTTTCCCTCTAATTGTCCATCCAAACAACTGAAGATACGATTGCTTGTATATTGGAAAGGTGGACTGAGCTCAAGTTGATAATCAGATGTATATTTATCCATCGTGTAACTCGACGCGAAAGTGTAAATGATTTCAATTATCTGCATTGTGATATAGCACCAAAATTGGAAAATTATATTATTGAATAATTAAATCTAATCTTATAGTAATCCGGAAAAACAAGAAAGTTGCCCTTTCAAGTTAATTCTTATTAACGAACATATTAAAAGGAGTAATATAGATGTAATGGAAAGAAGATTTAAGCAGAAACAAATTTTAACTCTTGATCAAGCTATAGGTACCCAAATGTCAATCAAAGAACTGTGGAAGCCACTTACACCTTCCAAGATGGCCCTTTGAGGAGGAAAAGTATCATGTACTACGTAGAGTGGTCTGAAATACATGTACAAATATTATAAAATTATAACAGTCGCAATAAAAACATCGAGTAACTAAGTTGTAACCAAAAAGTTGAACAATAAGATATAACGAGTTCTGATGAATATGCCATAAAAAAAAATTTAAAATGCCGTCGGAAACGTTGCTTAACATCAATTTTATAAAAAAAACCTTAAAATTAAGCTTTTAATATTTTATTAATTTAAAGGCAGACACGAATTATTGCATTATAAAACATTGCCGACTATTTTCGGTTGTACTGTGCCATCATCAATATTAAAATCTTAATCACAGTTAAAATTAATTATTTTTAAATGAAGCTGATGTGTAGAAATATTATTATTTATCTGTGTCCCTTTTATTTAGTTCATATTAATAATTGTTAATATCCCTCGTCACCCTAAGTAAACTTTGATTGGCAGAACACATGATAGTTTCTGATCAGATGAAAAACGTCATTCTAATGTGTACGGAAATGGAGTTGAAATTTTAGTATTAAAAATATATTACGTGACGTTGGGGAAACGTAAGAACACGTAGGGCATAATTATGGATTTAGGTGGCCTCTCTATTTTGACACTTTGAATTTTAGCACCATTCTTTACAATTCACGAATTTGGAAAAGAAAAATTATATTTATGTTAGACACTTTTCACACAATGATCTGCAAATTTAATAATATACAGGGTGTTTTAAATGTGAAATTTTCAGGATTTAAACTATCGGCGACGCTCGCTGTTACTTCAGCAAAATCATGACAATTTTCACTGTTTTGGAATATTTATTTTCTTAACACATGGTGGTAGACGAAAATGGTCAACGAACAAGTTGTAGAGCATACTCGATAACCTCCGATGAAATTGGTTTGGTTGGAATTGGTGAAATTGTCAATGAGTTACTTAAAAATAACAATTTGGTAGAAGGTGGCCTTAACCCTTTCAGACCTAAAATAAAAAGAAACTTATATAAATTGTAATGTTCGTATGACTGCTAAAATCAACGTTATTTAAACTAATTTGTTTTATTGCTATTATTTTTTAGATTATAAAACTGTTTGCGAAAGTTTTACACAATTACAAATGTACCAGTCTTATACTAAAGGAGGTTCAATAATTCCACCGTCCACTGCTTTACACGTTCGTGCGCGATACAGCATATTTGGAAATGAACCACGGACCATAGCTGGAGTTACGATTTGAAACGCTGGGAAAATTATCTGGTGTGAGTCTTCTCCGCTAGTGACTGGCGTCTTGTATTCTTCCTCCTTCATGAATCCTTACATGTAAAACTCCGGTGGTGTCAAATCTGGAGACCTAGGAGGCCATCGTACCAGACCGTTCCTTCCAATCCAACGCCCAGGAAACTCGGTTTTAAGGAATTGTACCTTAGGGTGGTATTTATTTTATTTATTTCTTAAATACTGAAGTATTAGCCTCTAAATTAGTTTCAATGTATATAAAAAAAACTTCTTGAGAAATTTGGGTTAAATTTAGTAAAATTTAGAGGTAGCTCAATGAGCTTGAAAATTCCCTATATTTTAGCATTAGAAGTATTAATGATTTTTCATTCTTATCAATATTTTGCGAGAAAGTTAGGGGTTGTGGCTACTTTCTCTAAAACTGATACATTCCAAGTAACGATCTTTGGATAATTTTTATATATGGATATTATCCAAATAAACGGTTCATTTTTATCCAAATGCCGACCTCTAGTCTTCCATATTAATTTAATGATGTCCCGGTTCGCTGCATCTGGGATTCACGTTGCCATCATCTTCAAAGTCACGAACAACACGAAGAATAGTGTGGTGATTTGGTCGACCGTCAGTATAGAACATTTGAAATATCTGATTTACTAGACGTGCGATTTGATGACCATCGCCATAGTATAACTCTACCATCTTCAACCGCTGTTCACGGCTACAACGAGGCATACTTAATTACAGAAACACGTTGAGATAATGATTTTAATATCGGTATCTCCACACTATACAAACTTAAAAGGAAACCTTAAGATAAACGAAGTGAAATTGCAAAAATAGCTTTGGGAAATTCACTTGGCATGAACTAGACATTTTTGTACACTTCTTACATCCTCTATTTTAATTTTTGTAACACTTTCGGAAACTATTTTTTTCTCTCAAAATTAATAGGTAGGTTTCTTTTTTAATAAGTTGTGAAAGGTCACAGGTCATCTACTACCAACTTGTTTTTTTCATGACCTATTATATCAGTGACCAATTAACGTATTCTGATAAAACTATTTTCATGTAAGGTTTTTGAGTATGATCTTGTTCATTGTGGTGTTTGCGTTTACCACCCAGCGTTAAAAAACAAAAAAGAAAACCGTAACAAATGTCACGATTTTGCTGAAATTTACAAGTGGACAACGACCCTTCTTCGATATTTAACATCCTGAAAATTTCACATTTCTAGGATATATATTGTTTGAGTAAAACATCTGGGACGATTAATTAAAATACCCTGTATAATAAAACTGTACATGAAATTGTTCTTACCTTGATAAGATAGTTTAGTTCTTCACTGTCATGCCTTATTTCCACTTTTGGAAAAGCGTCCATATCTTAAAGCTAATAGTAATATACTATGAAATAAAAGAGGTCGTTTTAAAATAAAATATCTTTCGTAGAAGCGCAAATTTGAAATTTATTATTTTGGTTTGTTCACCGAATGTGCCATGATAGTTCTGAAACATGCTTTACTCAATAAAAAATATATTTTCAAAATACCAATACTCTTATATTCGTTACAGATAACATTATGCTTTTGCTTTTAGGTGGACAAATACTCTATTCGGGGGTGAATTTGAGACACTAGATATCGCTGTAGTCGATTTATGCTTTGGTTGATTCAGCATTTATGGCGAGACGTGTAATGCTTGTTATGTTTCCAAATCACTACCAAGCCTTATTTCCAGCCTCCTGCCCCATGCCAAGGTCGATCATTACCTTGGTCAGCGGATGGCTATCTTTACTAAGAAACTAGTTGGTTTGTGTGAAAAGAAGTTAGTAGAGTTGACCCACCAAAAAGTGGGCGATAAAAACTGAGTCAGCAAATAAGGATTGCTGATCCAACTACTTGGGCCAAAAAGGTGGCTCGTGGGAAGAGGCCTTAATTCTTGGCGCAAGTTCTTAATGATCCCCTTCGAGAGTTTTCCCCAGTAACATTGACCGTCAGAATTTGGGTCGACTCACCGACGGATTAGTCTGGCGAGAACTTAAACTTCGACGCCTATGTTCGTCATCTACAAAAAAGAAAACGTACACTTTTTCGTTAGGAAACCAACCAACTGAGTAGCGACAAGGATGATTTAAACTTTAATCTAATAACTAGTACTATTAACAGATAGTCGTAAGATTTGCTACAATACCGTTGCAAGCTGTACATATTTTAAATTGAATAAATTAAAAGCTATAGTTATATAATAAACACTTAATATTAATCTACCCCAAAAAGAAATTAATTTGCCCAAAAAATATGGTTGAATTTAAAAAAGTATGAAATAGCCCAAACTTAGTACAAGGTAGCCCAAAGAAAATAAATGAAAAGTACCTAAAATAATAAAGTCGTATTTATTGGCATTGTAAAAATTACATTTTTGGTCATTGTCTTAAAAGTGCTCGTGTGGCATTAGCTGGTCTACCTCTTTTCCGCTTGTGACCAATTAAAATGGCTTTCTCCTCATTTGGTATGATCAACATTTTGTTAATAATCGCCACCCCCAGAATATGCTTACATATATATTGTTTTAGGTACACAGGACAGGTGCAAGTTGCGTGTTCCCAGTCGTTATCTTGAAATATTACTAACCACAAACGCTTTAGATAGTTAACAAACGACCCAAAGGTCCTCCAGTTCAAGTTTTCCCGTTGATGTAAGTACCTGTTTATGTCAGTTTCTTTTAGAGCTGAACTTCCACAAGAATTAATAAAATTAATTAATTTCTTTTTTGGGTAAATTAAATTTAAGGCTATAATAAATTTAATTTTATAATGCTATTTGTATTGTTACAGTTATTAAACTATAATTATACTAAATTTTATATATTTTTTCTGTTACGAAATTATAATTATATCCATTTTATCGTTTATGAATTGCTTGGACAACTCAATCAACCTCCCTCAGTGGGGGCGGATAAAGGAAAGATAATTGCGATTTTTCCTACACATAAGCATATTCCCATATATTTTAATCTCTCCGAGGGGAGTATGTCCCCTAGCAGGGGATTTACAATCTCCGAGTCTGTCTGTCTGTCTGTCTCCGAACGCTAACGCATTTTCGGGACAAAGTGTAATCACTGCGTACGCAGTTTCTTGAAATCGTCGCGTTCGCAGTCTCTTCGAATAAGGGAAAAAGTGTTTTGCAAAAGAGCCTTCTTTTTGTCATTGGGTGTATAGTATTACTTTCAATTGCGAATGGTGATTGTACGTGACGAATCTTTAACGTTTGGAACGAACCTAGTGCTGAGGGTTACGGAAAACGTCTCAACGTCCAAATGGTAGGTTTTCCATCTTATGTTCACGGTTTACGTAGTATTATCAGTTTGCGTTTGTATTGGCCGAGATTCGAACCCGAGTACTCCGGTATGACATCTTACGCTTCACTGAAAATTAGAAACTCAACTGAAGCGGAAAAGTAGTTGTAAAAACCCCAAGGTCGAGCTTCAAGGTCCTGGGGGTCGCGGAGAGTTATTTACCACTTCGGGACCTCGAGGTTCGACAATGGGATGCACTCTCCCTTTCCTTTCATCAATTGTAAAAATAGTAAGCTGCCGGCGGCGTTTTCTCTCGACTCCAACCATTCTTGGAAAACCTCCTTGTTTCACCATAAGAAGCAAGGGGTAATGACAGAGGGGTGTGGGTAGGGTCGGCGTCACCAAGCTTTCGTGAAATGTAAAAGACCCAAAAGAGGACAGATTGGTCGAACTCGCAGAGGCGAGAAGTCTATTCTCAAGAAAACTAAAATAAAATTTATATCAAACGAAGAGTAGTGTGAAGTTATTTGTATATCTCGACACTAGGAGCAAAAAGGTAGACATACCATAGTGCTGTCGACGTTTATAGTAGAATTAAGTTCCCAAAACCAAACAAAAAAAGGTAAACTCTAAACCTCAAAATTAGTTAAAAAAAGTCTTACTTTTTCGTTCCCTTTTTTGTAGGATCTTTTTTATTTAGATCAAGCTTTTATTTTAGTTAAAAATATTTAATTGGGCTGGAACTAAACCGGGAGCGCGGTTAAAGGACTTTGATAAGCTGCGGCAGAGCCATTGATCCCTGTTACGCTGTATATAAAATCTGTAACATATTAATCAATGATGTTATGGTAACTCTTTCATTTCAGTAGGTGTATTTTTTCGGATACGCAGATTGTTTTTTATTATTTATTAATATAATATGTTACTGATTCCGGGCAAATTCCGCGAAATGGTTAATTTTTGGACGAACCTTTGTGGCGTTTATTTTGTTATCTATTAATTTTTAAGCGTGTTTACTTTTCCACGATATGGATCATTTATGATGGAACCTGTAAATTGTTTGCGTCGTGTCCTGGAGCTTATGCGTTTTAATAGTAGCTACGTTGAAATTTCGTAATTTATTTTTCGGGTGTGTTAATAACTTAAATTGTGTGATATTGCTGTATGAAAGCGTTCGCGTTGGTTTGACGTTTGTTGATATAGGAGCAGTCGTTTAGTCTTCAATATTCAGTCAAGTGGCTTTTTTGTGCTTTGTTAAAGGTAAGGTGTGTTTCACTTTTTGCTTTTACATTTTGTATTGGTGCGGGCGTTTGATTTCTAAGTATTTGTTTTAATTTATTGCTTGATTGCGTTATTATATTTTTCTCTTGGTTATTTTGACTCTAAAGCCTGGTCGATTGGGTTATTATTATATATTTTTCTATTAGTTAGTCATAATGTAAGTTAATGTAAGAAGTCGGACGTCTGCTAGACAGGGTTAGAGTGTTAAATTAATGTTAATTAAGTTTGCGCGAATGTGAATGACTAATTGACTTAAAGTGCTTGTTTGTGTTGACTTTTTTGAGCAACGTACTGTAAGAGAGGACGTATTTTAATTTTTTTAATTTGAATTTATTGTGGTCTTGGTGAAGTAATTTAAAAAGTGGAAAATTACTAATTTAATCTAATGAAGAATAAACTTTTGTCTGTGTTTTCTATTTTTCCACCCTTTACATACAATTTTGGCAATCTCGAACCAAATTCAATTTCGATGTAACGGCAACGGGAATAAATTATTGTAAAGTTATCGTGCGGGTCTAGTTAAATATATAAACTGGAAATTAAATTCTTAGTTTTTTGGCCCATTTTCTTTATTTTTCATCAAAAAAAAAGAAGCGCCGTTATAACAGATATCGCGACCCGAACATTTTTTTCCTACCCAAATATCATTTTAGTTTATACCCAGAGAAAAAATTACCCAAAAACACTGTATCAGAACATTAGCGCCATCTACATCAACGCGCAATATAATATCGCAGCTTGTCTCCTCCCACCTCCCCTTAAATAGATTTATTTTTGAGACCTCTTAAAAAAGAGCTATTTAAGATCTACCAAGATAAGAAAACCCATATAGAGCCAAGTCAGGCGCTTATAGGGATTCATTATTCATTCAGTGTTTTTGAGTTGCGTTAATAATTATTTTCTGTGGCCGGGGTCCGGCGTGCATGATTTCGAAGTGTGCGAGTGTAGTAAGGATCACGTCGGATTCGCGGTCAAGAACTCGTTATTGTGTGCTTATGTGA